>NW_007729131.1:135343-257272 GCF_000696425.1 Galeopterus variegatus
TCCCCCGCCCCGCACCTCCCCCGCCCCGCACTGGCCATTGGCTTGTCCTGGTCTCTTTTTCATGTCCAGCCCCTGATGTGTGTCCATTGGTGTGAGCTTCCCCTTCCCTCCTCCCCTTCTCTCCTGCTCGCCCTGCCCATGTTTTGTGTGTCTCTGTCCATCCAGACTCCTGACGTTCAAGTTCGCAGGGACGTCACGTCCGCACTTGAACTTGCAGCTCAGGGGGGCTTTTGCCATTTTTTTCATCTCTCTCTCTCCCTCTATCTCTCTTCTCTCTCTCTCCCTCTCTCTCTCTCTCTCTTTTTTTTTGCTTAAAAAAAAAAAAGCCATGACGGCTCTCCCACAATTCATCTTCCCTGCGCCATCTTTGTATTATTTCTAATTTATTTTGGATGTCAAAAGGCACTGATGAAGATATTTTCTCTGGAGTCTCCTTCTTTCTAACCCGGCTCTCCCGATGTGAACCGAGCCGTCGTCCGCCCGCCGCCGCCGCCGCTGCCGCCGCCCGCCCCGCAGCCCACCATGTCTCGCCGCAAGCAAGGCAAACCCCAGCACTTAAGCAAACGGGAATTCTCGCGTAAGTAACCCAATAATAGTAATAATAATTATTAATAATCACGAGAGCGCGCAGGACGAGAAGCAAGAGCGAAAGGGAGAGAGGGGTGTGTGCATGCATTTAAAAATTTTTCACGAGACAAACCTACGAGAGTCGAGGTAGAAGAGATTAAAGGGGAAAAAACCCTCATCCCATGTCGAACCATTGCCGTGTGTGCACTTTTAAGATGGCACGCACCTTTTAATTTTATTTAATTTTACAAAAATTTGGCTCCTCCTCTTTCCTCCTTTCCGCCGCTTTATTTCTCTTTTCGAAAAAGAATGCAATGATTTTCCCCTCTAGTTTTGCAAAATAATGAACAATGCTAAGGATGCGAACAACTCACATGCAAACCTGGGGGTGGGAGTTGGAGGGGAAAGGGGGGTTGCTTCCACTCTTCGAAGGAAAATGGGGAGGGGAGGGAGTGAGTCCAAGTCTAAAAAACAATTCCCGGGGAGAAAAGAGGTGAGACTGGCCCCTGGAAGCCAGCGCGCTCACGGTCAAGTGTGCACCGGGAGGAAAGTAGTCATCCCCACAATAGTGAGAAAGTGGGACTGTGGAAGGGGGCCCCGGCGCTCCCGAGCCTGCCGAGTCGGGAGAGGGGCCGCGGCGGCGGGGAGAGCTGGGCGGCCGGGAAGGACGGGAGACACGGCCGGCGCTGCCGCCTTTTGTTCCGGCCTGAGGTGGGTGTTTGTCCGGCTGCCTTTTGTGCCGGCTCCTCGCTCTTGCCCTCCCGCGCCGCCGCCGCCGCCGAAGGGCAGAAGCGAGGGCCGCAGGAGGAGGCGGCCGGGGGCACGCGGGAAGGGAGGGAGGGAGGGAGGGAGCCGGCGCCGCGGCCGCCCGGCTGCAGCTGCCCGCCCCTCCCGGCCGAACCTAAGGGGCAGCGAGGAGAAGACGTGCAAAAAATAAAATACAAAAAAATAAAATAAATAAAACAAGGCGAGAAAATGTACGATTTCTTGCCCCCAAACAGAAGCCAGCCTCTCCGCCAGCCCTTTTCTGCAATGCTCTCCTCTTTGGCTCCCCCCGCCCCCCACCCCGGCAGAAATCTCACAATATCTAATCGAGGAAAAAAAAAAAAATACAATTACCCCCTTCCCCCAAAAACCTTCAGTTGCAAACTTAGAGCGCCGGCGGCACGGAGAGGGAGCGAGCAACTCCCTCCTCTTACTATTTTTTGGAAGATTTTCAAAAAAAGTGGAAGTGGATTTTGATTGGGAAAAATCTCGTGTCTGAATGTTTACAAGCACCGCGTGTGCGGGAGCCTCCTGCCAACAAACAGACAGAGGACCGAGCGCGGCGCGGCAGCCCCGGAGCAGGCGGCGGCGGCGGTCGGGCCTCGCCCGGGCCTCGCCCGACTTCGCCGCGCCCCAGCCCAGCCCAGCATCGGCCACCCGGCGCCCGCCGCCCACCCCCTCCCTCCGACCTCCCAGACTGCGAAATCGGCTGGGTGAAACTCGGCTCTGGAAAGCGTCTTTATTTTGCAAAGCAACTGTAAAAGCGCGTTCTGCGCGCCTCCTCCCCTCCGCCCTGAGTACTCTCTCAGACGTCTCTTGTCCACAGCTCGAGACGGCGGAGAGGTCACCACGTGCTTTCCCTGCCCCCCTTCCACCCCGTCTGGCCACCAGCCCCCTGCGCCTGAGCGCTGCCAGGCCAGGTGCTGGTGGTGGCGGCGGCGGGAGGGGGAGGGGGCCGGGGGGAGGTGTGTTCCAGTATGCATTTGGGGGGTTCTGGATCCCGGGACTCGGCGCACTCCACCCTTGGGTTCGTGCCTTCTACCCTGGGCCCGGCTCGGTCGCAGGTCCTTGTGAGTCTATATAAGGAGTGGTGGGGTGGGGTGGTGGTGGTAGTGACTGTCTCCGGCTGAATGCGCCTGGGAGGGCGGACGGTGGGCACTTAGGAAAGTTTGGCAGCGAGGGAAAGAAAGGCGTGAGAGGGCCCACATCACCCCCCCGCTTCGTGATTCTTATTTTAATTTTTGATGCAATTTTAAAGGACCACCTATACTCAGTTCTGTAATTTTTAAAGGGGGGGGGGGTTGCGCACAGGGAATTGAATTTTTCACTGGGCCCTGGAACTTGTCACACTCTTCGGAAGCTCCCCCGCCCCGGCACGTTGCGGAGCCCTCCCTCTCCCCACCCCCGCGCATCCCTCCCTCGCCGCTCTCCCCCCCCCCCCACTCCCCCAGCCGCGCCGGATGCGGAGCAGACGCGGCACGCGGCGGTGTGAAGTTACAGCCCGGCCAGGTACCGGCGGGAAGGAAGGGCAGTGTTCGCAGGACTCGGGAAAGCCGGGTTCTTCGGAAGGATGCAGTGGGGGCTCAGAGGACGTACTGGGGCGCGCAGTCCAGGCTGCTCCCTTGTACCCCCCTCCCTCTTGGGGTCTATCTCGGGACACTCCAGGTTGGGAGGGTTAGCTCCCCCCACCCCCTGTCCTGGTGCAGACACTGGGTTAAGGGGCCAGTTTCGGGGTGGGGGTGGTGGGGTCTCTCGTTTTCTGGGTGCGCAGAGGGGGCGGGAGCCATCCCAGTCCTCAGGACGCCCCCCCTCCACTGCGTGGGCTGGATGAGCCATTCGGTCGCTAGGAGGCAGAACAAGATCAAGAAAGCTCAGCGAACTTGAACCTGTACCAGAGCCTCCCCCCACCCCCAGCTCGGCGTTTCACGGCTGGGGAGGGACGAGATTTGCGGGGGTGGGGGTGGGGGAAACAAACGGTTAGGCATAATTCTGCCTCCCCCCATCACCTCTTATGTCTTTGTTCTTCATTTTGACTTTAAAAATGCTTCTGGCCAGCAGTGCGGAGAAGCGCCCAGGCGCGCGGCCGACACCCCCGTGCGTGAGCTGAGCCCCGCGGGCTCTGGGCGTAGAGCAGGGTGCAGTTTTCGTTTTCTTTCGGGGCGGGCATTTTTTTCGGTGGGGAGGAAAGGGGAGGGCGCGCTCTCCGGCTTCGGGGAACGGCCGAGGGGAGAGATATGGCAAGTTTGCACTTCGTCTCCAGGTTCACTTCCATCCTGTCACCCCCGCGCAAAGCAGTGACCTCGGCCGCCGCGGCGGGCTTGCTGGGCGGCTCTGCAGCCCCCCACCCCCCTCCCCGCCTCCCTCAGCTCTCGCCTCGGAGCCCGAAATCACAACAATAGTAGTAGTTATCATCATAATGATGCGGGCAAGCAACGTCATTAATAATGAATAACCGCAGCAGTCGCCGCGCGCACACTCGGTGCCCAGAGTTGCGGGGCCAATGCATTTGCAGACATCCCCCAAAGTAGAAGTGTAAGCTTGTGGACACAGAATGAATTTCAGGACCCGCGCTTGGGGTGATACGAGACCGCGTCAGGTTAACCAGCCGTGTTTTCCAAACCTCACTTCCTTTTTCATCAACTGGCGGGCTCAGGGAACCGTCACCCCGCGGCCAGGCTGGACTGGCGTGGAGGCTGCAATCGGGGCCCCTAGCTGCCCGCCACCTCCGGGTCCCCAGCCCCAAGGCCCCGCGGCCGCTGCTGCACGTGTTCTCAGCGAGCGCGGCCGGAGCCTGCAGCCAGCACGCTGCTCGCTTTGTGCCTCCGAGTCCCGGCGCCCAACTTCACTTTCCGCACGGCCCACGCCCGCCGGGCCCCCTGCCCCAGGCCTGTAGCTACTGCCTTCGCTTTTGTTTCTTTGCTTTTCCCTTCTGCATTTCAACCTCGGTTTGCTTCTTTACCCTGTTGAGACAATCAAGGGGAAGGATTTGGAAAGCAAACTTGAAGACATACCTCCCATTATTCCTCCCTCTCCCTTCCCCCAGCAGCCCTCGTTTTCCCCGCTCTTTCCCGACATTTCTTCTAAGGCTTTAAAAAAAAGAAAGAAAAAAATTCTTTTGCAACTACAGGGAGAGGAAAGAGATAGTCTGCCGCTGGGGCATTGAGACGTTCCAGTCTATCTTGCTGCTTGAACGCAGAAGCATTTTATTTTCTATTTCTTGCTCCCCTTGTAAAGAGAATTCGCGGCTAATTATTATGATTATTTGCCCACTCCCTTCCACTTCAATCGAGGACTCCCTGCTTTGTAGCCGGAGTTTAGGCCGGAGCTTAGAAACGATGGTATTGTGGGAGCCAAGGAGGATGGAGTTGAATTGAGGGAGGGGGTAAAATGGCTGAGGTTGGGAAGGTTTTTAGGGAAAGCGGAATTTGCATTAAAATACAGAGAAATTATCAGATGCCCAGAAAAGAAATGTTGATTGCCACTGAGAAAAGATGTCAATGCAAATGAGTAGACTACACCAAGAGAATTGTATTTTCATATTTTCTTTGTGCCCCACTTCGTCTGATTTTTAATAATATAGTAGCAATAATAAAAACACGTTTTGGTATTTCTCTGAACATCACTAGTCAAATGTTTTGCAAGAAGCTCTATGTTAAACGTATTTTATACATTAGGATATAATTCTTGTTAATTAGCAATAATTTACGTTAAGAGCATAGAAAATGTTGAGGTTACAGGTTTTATATCTGTACATTTGATCATCTTGTTATTTTCAAGAACTTTGCCTCCTATAAAATTAATTAGGTGAAATGTGGAGGTGTAATCAGCAACCTCTGAATTACCACTTCATTTCCTGGTTTTGATTGTAAATCAGTTCAGTCACTACATTTAGAAGACTTTAACCAAGTCTGTTTTGTACCGCATTACCTTTAACTATTTGATACCTAGGAGAATATTTCCTTTTGCTCCTAAATAATATTCCCACTTTCAGAAATGTGTCAGGCCTTGGGCATAAAAAACCCGAATCTTAACAGTGGAATTTTAAAAAAATGATTTTTGCAAAGGTTCCACGTACTAGTAACTTTAATAAAATCAAATATTTTTCCTGAGTCTTCCTTCAATCTGTAACCTCAGAACTTGTAGTTAATGCTAAACAAAAAAAAGCCACATTTGCCAATGTGTTCTTAAGACCTTTAATTCAAATACCAGGGATCTTGGAGAATGACTTCCCTGTTCAATTCCTCACTTGGTCAAAATGAAAGCAAATGTAGGAGAAAAATGACATGAAGGCACAATGCAGAAGCACTTCCATTTGTCTCCTGTTATATGAAAAGTATGCATGTGTTTTATGTATTTATCTTTTGGTCAGTATGTTGGGCAAAGAAACAGAAGTGCTCACTTTACTGCCTTTATTAGTAAGAATATAACCTTCATATTCCAGTGGTGACCTTATGTTAAATTAGGAGGAGTACCAGAGGCCAGAAATTACAACATGTCCTACTTGAGCACAGGTGCAGCAAGGCAGGGTTCTCTCAATATTATTTCACCTAGCACATCTGGGAGTTACTCCAGATCTTCCCCCTCAATATTCAGCCTGGGTAGGGTTGAAATAAATTTAACCTGAGTTCACTGGATTTTTGCACTTTATCAAAATCTGTTCCAATATTCCACACTCAAATTAAAATCTATTTTTTGATTCTCTGTGGCTTTAAGTTCATTAAATGTGAAATTGGCAGCTTGCTAAAGAAGGTCAGACTGATTAACTGTTTAAGACTTGTACATTTTCTGCTTCAGTTTTATTAACTGGCAGCATCCTGGATGTGTTTGGTATTTTATGATTTTTTTTTTTTTGATAGAGCAAGCATAAGGTTCCATGAGCAGAGACTTACCAACTCTCTTTTCCCCTTTGGAAGGTTAAAAAATGATAGAAACTGTTCAAAAAGATGCTGGAGTATTTTGGTGCAAAGTTAAAAAAAAAAAAAAGCCAACAGGAAAGAAAGACATGTCTACCTTGTTATACCATCCACTGGTGATTATGTGAGCAGAAATAGTCCCATAATGAAGCCTTTTGGAGTTCATTCAGAAAATTAGTCAACTCTAACAACATTAGGTGAAGTATTTCAACTCTAAAGAAAGGACTTCTCATCCTTGTTCTGAAATGTGGTGTTTGCTTGACCATTCTGATTTTTATGTCGTGGATGCTATCAAGTACAAACATGTTTAGAATATTTTAGGCATTCCTTTCTTCAGAATGAAAAAATGACTAATTGGCTTATTTTCTTAAGTACTCAAAAGTATCCCATTTAGCTAATGTGTCTGAGAAGACTTGCCAGTGAATTTGGTATTTCTTTGATTTTGTGGCACTGCTGAGAGTGAGATCAGAAAGATTTTTGGCAATGTGAATTATACTACGTTATGATTATTATTTAGATACGTTTCACAGGTGAATGCAGTCGTTTTCTTATTACAGCAGTGTAAATGTGGCACGTTTTCCGTGTGATGCAGTAGCTTTCTAATTTATGAAGCTGTGTCTGTATACTTAAAGTATGTACATTCACACACAAAGAGTGTGTGTATTTATTCATGTCTCCTTTTATTCTTTGGCATAATAGACAGCCTAACATATAGGAGAAAAGAAAAATTTGGTTTCAATCCATGTTTTTACCAGTATTGCTTGTATTTTTATTTAAGCTTTCTTTATGTCCCCTGTGTTAACTGTTTATTTAAATCACATTCTTTCTCCATTTACAAACTAGATGCATTTGTAATGTTTATGTTTTCTCTGAAGTTATGCAAGGCAGGTAGTTTTCTTTAAATATATGATTTGCACCATTGATAAATTTGCTTTCTTGTTGATAATGTCCACATCCTTATTTTGTGTGCTCACATTTTCTGGATATTATTTGGAGAAGCCTAGAAACACTTTACATAATGTGGTGGGATGAGGTGGGGTTGGGAATGTATTTTCCCCCTTTTCTCTTCTCTCTGGCACTCTAATAATTGTACCTTTGTTTCTCCAACCACAGCCGAACCTCTTGAAGCCATTCTTACAGATGATGAACCAGACCACGGCCCGTTGGGAGCTCCAGAAGGGGACCATGACCTCCTCACCTGTGGGCAGTGCCAGATGAACTTCCCATTGGGGGACATTCTTATTTTTATCGAGCACAAACGGAAACAATGCAATGGCAGCCTCTGCTTAGAAAAAGCTGTGGATAAGCCACCTTCCCCTTCACCAATCGAGATGAAAAAAGCATCTAATCCCGTGGAGGTTGGCATCCAGGTCACGCCAGAGGATGACGATTGTTTATCAACGTCATCTAGAGGAATTTGCCCCAAACAGGAACACATAGCAGGTAAATGAGAAGCAAGGAGAAAAGCTGTTTGCATGTTTTCTTTTCATTTTCAGAGGTGCTGTAGCCAAGCAGTAAGGAGTGGTGAAGTGCTTTCTGTATCTCTCCAGGTGACTGTCCATGACAGCCCTGTAATGTTAAAATAATCATTCCTATTGCTTACATCCAGAACACAGGAAAATAAATATTTTCCACCTTACAGAGTCAGATGTAGGTGGACTCCTCGTCCAGTTTCCAGGGTCCATTTCCAGCCTTGGTGACATGTCAGAGGCAAAGTGGCCGTAGAGGCATTTGTAGTTCACCTGATGACCTGTTTGACTCAGAATATCTGGTCAGGCCTCCCTAGGGGTGCAGTTAGTTCTCAAGTCTTCCCTGAAGTGGGGTGGGCTGGCAGGGCAGTTTGGAGGGGGTGGAAAGAGTTAACAGAGCTTCGGGGCTAGCCTTGGATCCATATTGGCTGTCAGCCTGTATGGGGCTGTAATTAAACACAGTCCCGTGGTGGGATGACACTGTGACCTTGACTTTAAGATGCCATTTTCGACTGGCCAGGCCAGAGTAGAGAGGGCAGTTGCTGAAGCGCATAGACATGCTTACTCGAAAAGTTTAAGGGCATGTTGGAAATTTCAAAAGGTTGGTTTGACAGGAACGGCTGCTCCCTGCAGCCTGCCTCCTCAGCTAAATGATAAATGCTTCTCTGTGCTCTCTCTTGTCTCTGATGTGGTTTTGACAGATGTATCTTGATTTTGTTTGTGGTTTACACAACCACATGTCACCCTTACAAATGTCCAGTCCAGACTCCACTGTTTCTGCTATAACACAATGTAGAAATTTTCTCAGAAAAATACATACAGACATTCAACAGCTCTCCTTCCTTCAGTTAATTTTAGCAGGGAGGTAGCTGGGTGTGTGGGTTTCTCAGCAGCTCAAGGGAAAAGGAATTAAAGGCTAACGGAGAGACTTAAATTCCCTACTCTAAGTGATAAACAGCCACACTTTGTAGTGACCCTGAAAACATTTTTTGATTTAGCATGTTAGACAAAATGAATGCAGATTCTGTGGTGACTGAAACGCCATGCCCATCTGGTCACTTTCCTGCATTCTCTACCCCTCCACCCCAGAAAGAGGCAGAAGGTTTGTTCAGTTTTAGGAAGGATAGTGCATGTAATCAATCAGTGATTCACTGGAACTTGTCTTTCTGACCTAGTTTGACCACTTGAACCGTAATGGGTCAGTGGTCCAGAGGGGATTAAATGTCATATTATTTCTCCTCTCCCCCTCTGGAATTTGATCATTAAAATTAAATGTGGCATTTTCTTTTTTTCTTAATGCTTTCTATAATAACAGATACTTTTCCTTTAGTGAAGTGTGAAATCTGCTACTAGGGAAGCTGCATTTACAAAGTATTTTTCTTGAATCCTCTACGTTGAGCTTATGTGACATGTAGGTTAGGATTTTATCTCCCCACCCCCCAGTAGGATATGGCAATGACCATTTCCATGTGCTGTCTTGTGACTGGAAGGAAAATGAACAGAAGTGTAAGGCATGATTAATGAAGCAAGAGCAGGCGGAAGGGGATTTGTCGTCTTCGAAGATCCAAAGCCTTGCTAAATCACCAAATATGGAGTAACACTTGCGTGATGTAACATCGTATTTACATATCGAGCTGCTCGTTTAAAAGACAAAACACAGTGTCTGTCAAGCAAGAATTAAAACCACACTTCTTACTAAGGTCCCAAATAGGTTATACAGTCTTAGATTAACCAGCTAGAAAATTCTGTGCCTCTGTATTTTGCGGAGGAATCTAAAAGCTGGGGGGAAGGCCTTATCTGTGGTTAAAGCTTTTCACTGTTGCAGTTGCAAATCTATGTAGGGAAAGAAAAGATTCTTGCCTTAACTCCCTGGTTGTCATAAAGGGTCTGTTATTTCCTTTGTAAGGACTAGCACAATAGTAGAGCCTGGAAAAGCCAAAAAATAAAAAATAGAAAAAAGCAAATTTAAAATATATTTTACAGGGCTAATACTAAATAATTTCACTGAGATGAAAAGCTATCTAAGGTGTCTAAGATATTCAGTGGGTGCACAAGTGCTGCTACCCACGTAAGGTAAACCTTTCACACACAAATAATTACTAAGTCTTGATTCTTTTCCTTGTGTTTAATTCCCACCCTGGAATTGGCTGAACATAAGTAGCATAGTCACCTCTCAAAGCAAGTTGTCAGTAATAGAATCACGACTTCTCATAATTCACATTAATGAATTAAGAGTTTCCTATGGTGAAATTAACATTCTACCATTGCACATAAATTATGATGCTCTGGCCCTCAGGTGCCCCTGAAGTGGAGTTCTGGAAGGCGGCGGTATACCTCTAGCCCATTTCTCTAAAGCACGTCTCCACAATTTCAAGTCTGCTTTTCTTTTTACGATGAGGAAGGAAACAATAACAGTAATCATTCAGTAGATATTTGAATTGTGTCACAAAAAGAAAGGAGAAGCAATGCTCTGCATTAGCAAAGAGATATATTGATGAATCTCTAGAAGAATATGTTTGGCAACCACATAAAAGGTAGTCATTTAAGTGCGCTGTGTAGGAAAGGCTTTATTAAAGTGATGTAAGTTGGATTTGAGTTCACTGTGTGCTCTGTGCCATTTTATAGGCAGGAAACAGGAATAAAACAGTGACAGATCTTCTTCCTAAGATAAATAAAGCTTAGAATTCAGGGCTTTCAAATAGGAGAATTAGGTGGAGTTCTTTAAATCTTCAGTAAAATGGTATGCATTTTGACTGTGCATAGGCATCCCATCTAAGATAAATAAAGCTTAGAATTCAGGGCTTTCAAATAGGAGAATAAGGTGGAGTTCTTTAAATCTTCAGTAAAATGGTATGCATTTTGACTGTGCATAGGCATCCCAAAGCTGAGTATTTTTTTTCTAGAGAATGCTTTTTGACCTGGTGAATACATGTATATGTGCTCCTGTACTTCATCCACGTACACATGTTAACTATACACATAGACGATGATCAGGTTGCTTTTTAAATTTTATTTAAATATTCAAAATATTGTGTGATCGTGATCCATTGAGACCAATGAAATATTACTAATTTAACTGGAAATTAGTGGTTTCCAAAGAAAAATTCTAATTTAACTGGAAATTAGCAGTTTATATTGTGTTCAGTTCATCAACATGTGTGTCACATATCTGCCATCAGGTATCAGCAGCCTTTGACTGGCAGTCAGAGCTTTCAATAAGGGTTTTGTTTTGTTTTCTAGACTCATATTTTATGATGGAGTAAATATTCATCGAAGATTAGTGAATGTGAAACTGCTATTCCCTTATAGAAAAGGCCAAAAATATTATTCCACAGTGTCAGATTTAAGGTTTTGTCTTATTGCACATAGAAACCTTTAAATTAGGGTTGGGCTATCATAAAGTTAGCTTTTTGAGAGAATGGGGAAAAATATGACAAGTCTTATAAAATGTAGTAAAGTCTGCTGCTGTTCATATAAACACCTTTTTCTCCTTAAAGTCATAGACATAGACATTTGTATCAGGGTATTTAAAATTATTTGCCTAGACAATACAGCTGATATCTAGATAATGATATGTAAAACAGATACTCTAACGAAGGGGGAAATCCAAATTCAAAATGGAAATATATTAGTATGTTACTTAAAGGTAAATCAAGTATAACATACTTATGCTTTTCAGAATTTAGAAAATCAGCTTGCCTTTTCTTTTTGTACCCATTCTAATTCTTTCCTAGGATTCAAAATGGAAATATATTAGTATGTTACTTAAAGGTAAATCAAGTATAACATACTTATGATTTTCAGAATTTAGAAAATCAGCTTGCCTTTTCTTTTTGTACCCATTCTAATTCTTTCCTAGTTCAGACTGAACTGAAGTATGTATTTTTTGTACTTTATGGTGTAATTGTAAATGAGACTATAAATTATAGTATCCTGTTATGACTACTTAGTTTCATTTCTCTTTATTTGTGTGATTCTGAATAAAAACTACTGACCTCTGAAGTGAATTTTCAGCATGGCAGCTAAAACAAAAAACATCACTACCAAAAAGACAATATACTGGTAAACATTTTATTTACCTTCAGAATCCAAAGAATAGAGAATATTGTTTCCTAATAAATACCTAGGATTTTCATAGGGAGCCTGTGTTTGTGAGGCCACTACCCAAAGACTCATGTTCATGAAACTGGGAGTCCTATGTACAAGCTGTATTTGTAAATAAGACAGAGAAAGGTTATGAACTGGCAGCTTGGATGTTTTGTCAAAGTACAATGTCAGAGAAACTCTTTCTAAGACAAATTGTAAATAGAACTGTCACAGTGATTGCATGATTGAGCCGCAGAAGTGTCCTACAATTGTTGGCATTGTCAGAGGACTTTTGAAAGCTTAATTAAACACAGTGGACTGCATGGCTGCTAAATTTACTTCGGAAAGCCAAAAAGAAAAAAAAAATCCTAAAATGTAGAAGATCCCAAAGATCCCAAAGTTCTTCAGACATTACCTGTTTGGTGACACAGAAAAGATGCATTGTGCATTTTCCTAGTCTTCTTTTATAAATAATAGTTTTGAGATTAGGTCCACGTGATATGAAGATCATCCTGTGTGTGATGTGGAGATTGTGTTAGTTTTTCTGTCTCCTGCTGTTACAGACAGTTAATGTAAAAATGGCCTTTTATTGGAAACACAAATATGTATTCACTTCAAGAACAGGAGGAGCAGGGGGGACTAAGTTTCCCTCCCATTCTCTGTGTTTATTCTGTGAAAGCTTAAAAGAACAGTGCTGTAATTTCTTAAATTGCCCCATTCCTTGTTGTATTGCAAGTTGTGCCTTTTACTATAAAGGATCTGAAATATGTTTTGCACACCTTTCTGCCAGTGAATGTGGCCTTTAATTGTGGATCTGCTCATGGGATGGAGAATGCAACTGGGTGTAGAAATGTGCAGGCAGGGTCGGGACAGGCAACCTTCAGCTCAGGGAAGAGGCGAGTTGGATGCATATTAATGGCACATTTTAGAGTCCTGGAAAATCATTCATTTCACACTGCAGCCTCCATGTAGATTGGCTAATGTGGGAGGACTAAGTTGGGGTACATAACATGCAAATCCTAGGGAAACATTTTTCACATTTTCATGATTTCTTAATGCAAGTGTTTAATAAAGGAGAGTAGGTGAATGGTGGCTTCACACATTAGTCAGTGAGAAAGGAAGAAAGTTTGGCTTTCCTTTAGGGGAAAATGCTAAATTTAACTGAAGTAGAAATCACAGCTAGGAAGGTGCACTGAGCTTGCGTCACTAGATGAGAATTTAATCCACTTTGGTTGGGCCGTTCACACCCTTTACTGCACAAAGAAATCATCTGACAAAATTTACCCCAAGCCCCAGTCTGTTTTTACGTACAGTAATATACCAGCTTTGTGCAATAAAAAGCACTTAGCATCAAGCTGGACCCAGCCTGGCACTTTGCCACTTTTTTAGCATGAGATTTAATCACCAAGGATCTTTAGTACCTTTCTGCTTGTTCAGATTTCATTTGGGTCATGGCTATGTCAGCAGTGTTGTTATTTCAAGGATTAAAAAAAAAAAAGATTTTAACTTAGAGCCCACTTTTAACATTATTTCAAATCAAGCAGGTTTTTATTTTATGTGTCAATTTGGAGGACATTAATAAAGTTCATAAAATATGTCAGACTATATAATTTAATGGATAATGACTAATATTTTTATTTATAATGTGAATAGAAAATTGACTATTATATTCCTCTCTTCTCTGTTCTTTTCTCCTACCCAGGTAAATAAGCATCCTTAAAACTGCTTCTCTCTTTCTCTACCAGGGTATAGAGCACTGGCCGATATAGTAAATTTACCTTTGTAATTTGCCACATAGTTTTTACAACAATGACCTAATTAATTTGAGCACGAACCATATTATTGCTACTGAAGTCATTTTCTGTCACGAACTTAATTTCCAGGAAATGTAACCTGACGAATAAGAATTCTTTAGCTTTCCACATGTGTTCCTAGAGACCAAAGACAGATTTAAAATAATAATAATGATAAAAAAAATGCCAGCATTATCGAAGTCAGTATGCTTGATGCCAAACTCAATTTGAAGCCAGTAAACATCAGACTGTATTTCTAATCAGTTTTAGAATGTAACGTTTTCCATATTGAGTTCACTGGAATTTGTCTCCCTGCTTTTTACTGGCCAGCTGTACTCCCTATGCATTTTTAAAACATTTCAGCAAAGGCTTTTGCTGTTCTTAGCAGGGTTAGTAACTTGGGGTCTATTTCTGAGCTCATTCGTCATTCTGTGATGGCATTGAGTTAGGTTGGCAAGGGAAGGATTTGAGGCATGGGGGGTGGTGAGGTCACTTCTGATCCCAGCAGGGAATAGGTGAGCTTCATTTGCCTTTACAATAGGCGCACAGTTACTGCACCTTGGAGGAGCTCTCAGGTGCTGCTCAGATGGGTGCATGTAAATGCCCTGTCAGATGCAGAGCTGGAATATTAATGCTTCTTCCACCACCGCACCATAATAAAGCTGTACACAGCAAGCTTAATATGCAGCTAGTCTGGGGAATTGTATAAACTTAGATAGCCCAGTGTGAAAGACAGCAATGGAAAAATGCTCGATATGCCACAGTTTCCATTCTTGTTCTCCTTTGATCTGTAGCAAAATGGAAACATCATCCTTTCCTCCTCTTGGAGTTGTCTCCCCAACTCTGCCACCTCCCCATCCAGCACCAGAATTTTTTGCATGTGCTGGTATGGAGAAATGCAACATAATTTGTTTCATATGGTTAATTACAGGCGTTTGAATATTTAAAATTTTAAATAGCCACAGTTCCAGCTTTTCCTGTTAAAAGTATGTGATTTGAACAAAGGGAGTACAGTGTAAATATTTGTGGTGATTTGCAACACCCCTCTTTCCCCATTAAACACATACACTCACACACACGCATGCACACACACACACAGACTGACATTTAGTTTAAATTTAGTGCTGACTTGAAGGATTTCTGTACCTTCATTTGTACTTTTTTTTTTTTAAAAAAACCAATTCTTAATTGGAACTCCATTAAAATATTTTACCATTATATTTTTGAGTCCACTGTTCTTGAGGTTTTAAAGAGGATTTTTATAATGTGTTCATTTAACAGAATCAACAGCTGTCAGAACCAGTTGTGATAAATCCACAAAATGGACAAAGAAAAAATACACACGTTTCCTGAAACAAAACACTTGCAAAAATAAGCTGCTAAGAACTGGCAAATTAGAAGTTTGCAGACAGGGAACCAAAGTGTTTCATCTCTTGGTTCACCCTAGAGACTGAGCAGGTCTGATGCAATGCTGCTGGAAGGCTTACCTGAGCAGGTTGCCCCTCTACGGCAACGCGCTGTGCACAGTTGATGCGGGCACCAGAGCTAGGCTGGGCCTCAGCTTGCTCCCTCTTCTGGCCTCCTTTTTTTCTTTTTGATCTCTTTAGATAGATAAAATACCAAGTTCTCAGAGTGCTAAGCAACAAATTATAGCCACCTATAGGTGAGATGATCAGGCTTAAACTTCCTGTAGAAGAGGCAAGAAGGCTCCTTGCACACCCGTTTCCAGATAGGGTTGGCAGCATGTTATTCAGAACGGAGTCAGTCTCCGCCAGGGAATTCCCAGTGGGAACCTGGAGCAGGTATGTTGATGAAGGGGATACCTAGGGACCTTTGGTCACTCACAATGAGTTTTTGTTTGTATCCTCACTGTTGTTAGCACTGGCGCTGAACAATTACACCTACAATTTGATCCTAGTTTTCGATAGAGGCTGATCCACTGATTAAAAACTCCCATTAAAATAAAGAATGGAATTATTGTGAAACCTGCAAAGGTGCATTCAGAAAGAACATAGGTGCTGTTGTGTACCTCCCTTCCTTTTCTATTTTCTTTTTGAACTTTCTAAAAAATACAAGAAAGCCTCCTGCTAAGCGTCAGGGCATTTAAATTTATATTCATCAGTTCTTCATTGTCTTGATATGTAATGATGCATTAAAAAAGCTGGAAAAAAATCATATCTGATAATTTTTAGGGAAATAAAGTGTAGCTTGGATTCTTATATTAATTGTAGCACAAAGCCCTATAGGCCAAGCCTGATCTTTTAGCCTGATCCTTTACATTTTAGATATGGCGATTCTTTTTGGTCAAAAAAAAAAAAGCCCCTCAAACCAAATCTGAAGCATTTTTCTTCACCAGCTCAAGGTAAACCATGATTTCATGATTTAGGGAGAAGCTCCCAATGAACCATTTACTTTCTATTTTAACTCTTTCAGCCCAAATCATTCAATTTCACAGTTAAAACAATGCATTAATCAATGTTAAATTTTAAATCTCATGAGTTTCTCCCCCCCTACTCCATCCTATCCTAAGATTTAAAAAAAAAAGGAGAATTATTCCTTTACATTTAAAAGTGAACATTGGCTACTGAAGAATGATTTAAAGGCTAAAAAAATTTTAATAATAAATCGTAACCTTCTCATGTTATGTTTTTGTTATGTTAAGGGGAAAAAATCAATAAGGAAAAATTTAATTCTGATAAAGATACTCTTGGATCTTTGAAAACAACTGCTGTCCTTTTAACTAAAACATTTGAGCAGCTTCAAAGACTATGTATTTCTTCTGATCTTGGAGCTGTGTGACTGGTAGCGAGAAAGAAAAAAAAATCTTATTCTACATACAAGTGGATTGCTTAACAAGTCAGCACAGACACGTACTTGTTTGTACAATAGAGATAAAAATTCCTGTATAAAAATAATTCAGCTGCTGACAGCAGGCATTGTTGTTGGACCTGTCTTTTGTGCTTGTCCCAGCTCTGGGCCCCCCTCCCCTCCTATCTGCTTGGGGCAGCCTGCTGCCTGCAGACTCCTGACCAGAAGTTAATTGCTATATATTAAATATATAGGTATTGTATTTAAAGAGGAGTATCTCAAACCTTCCTATATGCGTTCCACTCTACTTTCAGATGTGATTGCAGCATTGCCAGCAGGGGAGTGGCAGGCAAACGCTCTAATAGGGAAAATGACTTGAAGGCAGTTTGGGGAAATTTGGCCTTCAAGTCCCATTTGCTCTGCAGTGTAGCATTGGTTTCTAAACTTTTGTTTTTAATCTAATTCTGATTTACCCTGTCACATCCCATATCAACCCTCATTGAACTCTACTCATGTAGAGTAACATTAGTGTCAAATGGAATTGGTCAGGACTGTGGACTTGTGGCTCATTCGCATGGTTGTGGATGCGGGTTCCATGCGGCTCTGTATGCTATCCTTTCTAATAAATGTTCTGAGCAGGGTCTGTGGATAAGAGAGGCAAGAAATCAGGCAGAGTACCTGAGGTTTTCGCCTTTCTCTTTCCTCTTTTCCTTTCCCACTTCCTTGATACACCCACATTTCCGGCAAGATCAATCCTAGGAAAAGGTCTGAGGCTGGGGTATGGAGGGGGAGAAGGTGGCAGAGAGAAGTTATCAGAATATTTTTCAATAGTGGTTCAAACAAAATCCCCACAGCAGAGAGCCTTTGGGGTCTGGCAGTGGAGCAGTAAGCATGGGCCCTTTCGAAGCTGTTGTTCTCAGTCTGACTTGCACACCAGCTGGGATAGGACTTCCATACAATTTCCTGCTTTCACCTGGGTTGGGGTGTTTGGGGTGGGGGGAAGAGGAGGGGTTCATTGGGAATCCTATCACTAGAATTTTTAAAATGTCAGGAGGTTAGTAAGGTGTGAGTTAGCATTCAAGGAGAGGATTCTTCTTCAGACTGGTAATTGGGCAGCAGGAAAATCCAAATTCCCACGCTACTCTCTAATAACCGGGGTGGGATGGTGGTGGTGGGTGGACACCACGACTCTCTGAATGTCAGCTGATGTCTGCATGACCTGTTCCTCTGGATTAAATGCTGCCAGTGCAGAAGGGAAGAATTCAGGGAGACAAATACCAAACGACAGGATTTTCGCTCCTCAGAAGTAAACCAGACCTTGCTCCTCTGCCTCATAGTCCTCTCCCTTCTTGCTCTTTTCCTTTGGAAGCAGAAACTTCTAAAATTAATGCCACTCCAAGCCAATGAAAAAGCTGTTTTTATACCAGAGTGGATGTTTACACAGGAGAGACAACTTGAGGGGAAAAAGGCTTTTTGGGAGGGTGGAGGGACTGGTGTTAATCTGTTCTGTTGGAGAACTGTGCAGTATTGCCTATGAGCGACTCTGGGCTGTTTTTGATAAATTACCATGTTTAGAGATAGGTTTGGCTCTTAAGGGCTTAGTTTTATGAACAAAGTCCGTAACGATGTTTGCAGCCTCTGTTTGTCTCTTAGCCCCTTTGGCTTGACTAGAAGCTCTATGTTTAGTTTAAGCTCAGTCTGGAAGATATAACAATTTTGCATTAAAAAAATGAGGAAATCATAGGAAGAAAAACCCTTTGCTTTTTGGATGAATCTTACTGATAATTTGCTAAAGCTCATTTGAATTTTAAGCACTTCTTTAATCTTCAAAGGCTAAATTGCTTTATGAATATGCATGGTGTGGGCAGACTTCAGTTCATTACCTAGTTGTAAATTCTAATGACCATTAGGTCCTTCCAGTAATTGCGAATTGTTTTGCATTTTTGATTGGCCTATTAACATGTACATTCGGTGCACATCAGGCTGGCCTGTCAGCCTGCTGAAGGAGAAAAAAAAGGTGAAAATTGTTTATAGCACCAAGATTCTTAGATTTTCAATCTTGCAAAATTGATGATGTAAAAAAATTAAAGCAGTGTTTTTTCTTCTCAAGATTGAAAGTTCACCAAGAGATTTGACATATTTAATTTACATGATGACTTTGCACTCCTTCATTAATGCAATTTGCATATGAAGCTGTTGTTAATCACTTTTGATCATGTTTTGTGTATTAGCTGCCTCAGTGGCTCTCCTCCTCAGATGCCCCAGTAGAAAGGAGCAAAATGATGCATCTTCTTGCCAAGTTTCCTTTAGTGAATTGAGGAATTAGAAGTCTAACCTTGAGTAATTACATATGTTTTATCCGTTTCCTTTTAACGTTAAGTACAGTTTGTGGAGTATTGGCTGGAAATCATTCTCATTTGGAGAGAAGACTGTAAAATTTTAGTATATGATTGAGGCACATTCAGATACATACAGAAATATGTATTGCCTGTCTCTGTTCCCCCACAAACGTCGTTGGGCAGTTTCATTGTTACAGTGTGATGGCAGGGAGTCTTGGATATTCCATTGTATTAAGACATCAGGTTCTTCCTGGGGCAGAGAGAAGGCTATAAAACTACAGACCTTTCTAGCAATGCTTTGGATTTCTTCTTTAAGTACAAGTATATGGCTAGCACCTAAACGTCTTGGGCCTGGGTTTAGTTGACCTGTACCTTTAAGATCAAGTAAGTTTTCCTGTTTAGCTTCCGCTCTGAGCCACCATGCATCCATTCCTAGTCACTAAAGTAAATCGTGGTCTCCGGGCTCCTGGGTGCCTCCCTGAAGGTACATGAGAGCCCTGATTGTGAAAACAAGGTGCTAACTAACGGTTTCCGATTTTTGAGAGTCTGTGATTTGGGTGTTTGCCTTTGCTGTTGAATAGCTTGTGCTGTATTATTGATGCTCATCTTTGGTTTATGAGTTTATCACTGGTAAACAAGCCGAATCACAACACTGAAACTGATATTCTGATTAAAAGGAATGTTTAATGAAAGAAAATAAATTGTGATGGAAAATGAACAGTGTGTAAGAAACATAACTATAATTTTAACCTCCAAGGGACCCAGCATTGCCCTACCGTGACTCCCATCCATACCATGCTAAAAGCATGCTTTAGTTCAAAGTTGTTAATATTCAGCTGGGAAACAGTATCCAGAACACAAATAAATTATTAAGTGCATGAACTTTTTAGGCAGTAAGATGAACTGATGGGGTCCATCTGTGAGATCCAGGGGCTTTTTATTTGTGTGTGTCGAGCGATTCTGCCCTCTCCGACTTCACAGCCTTTGGTCTCTGGCCAACTGCATGCATAATTGATTCCACACGCACTATCATTTTCTTGATGTAATTGCTTTACTAAGATATGATGAAATCTAATGGATAATTTGCTATTTGAAAATGGGCAAAAAAATCTTCATACTTTATGTGGGGGGCAGTGGGTAGTGGAGAAGGAGGTGTTCAGATAACCTGGTATTTAAGAAAACAAAACAAAACAGGCAAGACTAAGTTATGCATGCTGCTTCAGTTGCGTTGGCTGTGGATAGGAAAGTCTTTGTGACATATGGAAGCCAGTGTATAAATCTCTCTTTCTATCTCGTATCACCCCCTTCATTCCTTCTCTCTCTGTCTCTCCCCCAAACTTTACAAGAAAGGGATCCTAACAAGGTAAAAAGTAAACAATTTAGTCATCACAAGCCTTATTATTCAGTCTATCCAGGAGTTTTGCCATGTCGGTTTATTTAACTTCCAGGAATGTAAACACTGACACAGCCCTAGAAGCAGCAAGAAAGATTACAGTATTAGAGTTAAAAAACGTGAACGTGGAGTAGCTGTGCTATATACTTAGCTATAATAACACTTTACGTTGAAACATAATGTTAAGTCAAAACCGACTGGAAACTTCTGCTTATATGGAGTACAAATTTCATTCTAATAGATTGGCATAATCTAATGTACCCAGGGTAGATTGTTATATAATGGAGAAACTGTATAAATGTCAAGTACACAAATAATTCCACAGGAAGTAAATGAAAAGTATTAGAATTTCTTAAATCAACATTAAATTTTGTTGGTGGGACAATCTCATTAGCTCTCTCAAAATCATGTGTGGCTTTACATAAGTCTTTTGAAAATGGATTTTGAGGGAATTTACGGACTTTGAAACATTGTTTTAATCCAAACCAGTTCATGCTTTAAATGTACCTTAAAAAAATTGTACTGTTTTTCAAAGTACTTAGAGGGAGTGGAAGGGTAGAAAGCATATAAAGTGAATCCATCTCGCTGTGGCAAACTGTTTTTCAAGTAAAGTCATAATAATGAACAACACATGATCTGAAATTTGATCAGCAAACATATACGTATGCCAAGGAATTTTCTTTCTTTCTTTCTTCTTCTTTTTTTTTTTTTTTCCGCCATTCACATACCAAGTTTCTGTAAATCAGTAAACCAGGCAGAGAGTAACTATCCTGAAGGGGAGACCAAATCGTAATACATAGAATGGCACAGAAGCTGTCTTTTTGAAGAAACATTAACACCACCACCACCACCAAACAAACGAACAAACAAACAAAAACAACCTTTTTACAAAACTGGAAATGACAGAATAGTTTTAAAAGGAAAAAAAAAAAACAAAACCCCACCTTCTGATGTTCAAAATTTCAAACTATTAATAGACCACCAATGAGATAGACTGTCTTTGTGCCTTGAAATGCAAAATGAGGGAAATAATTAGCAGAGGAACAAAATTCTCAAAATTTGAAGAACTTCTGTGATTACTAGGGGTACAGTGAAAAGAAAATGCAAATTTCTTCCTGATCTTAATTAGATTCGATTGTGTGGTGGGTGTGTTGCATTTGGGGGGAGGGGAGGGAGCAGAGAGAGCTGGGGGTGAGGCGGGAGCTGAGGGATATGGAGACAGGTTAGCAGGGCCCTAGCGGTGTGGCAGGAACAAAGGCAGCTTCCAGCACCCCTGCAGTACACGGTGCCTTAACACAGACGCTGGTGGTGCTGGAGCCTGAGCCCTTCATTTAGCTGGGCTCATTTCCCACTGGGCCTGGGGGATTTCGTTTGTCCTTTGAGGCGTGGGGTGGACACTGACGTAACAGCTGGGGCTGGCTTAGGAAGAGGAAGCAGCCTGTGGGTAGCTTTTCCTGCCCGCATGGGCAAACTGGATAAGATGTGTGGACCCTGCCCTGGGTCCTGGGGCCATCAGCTTCTTGTGGTGGCCTTGTACAGAGCCCCCAACACCAGGGGATTGCCAAAGCACGCTCTTTAGAATTTAATGGTGGTGGTCGGTCAGAGTCCTGCAAACTGTGTGCAGCAAGTTTCGTTGGCTGGATTTCCCCTTGTGTGAAATAATAAAAGCCCTGGCCAAGGCTTATGAATCTATTTTTGTTTCATTAATATTATTTATTATGTATTTTATTAATATTTTTAGGAGGGACTGTGCTCTCATTTGACCATTTGTAGTTATAATTAATACATTCCGTACTGGTTGTAAAAAGTGTACTTGCATTTAATTGCAAGTCAGGATAAATTAATGGATATGATTTAAAGCAAAACTCACTTAAAATATTCTTGCAGGGAGCAAAGGAGGGGCAGTCCCTGTGTTTAATTTATTTTCTGGGTGAGTGTCAGTGGTGAGGGGGTCAAAAGGATTGTGTGGGTCTAACAGGATTTGTGTGTGTGTGCAGGACCATGGGGGCCACAGTGGGGAGGAGGAAACCTGGGCAGGAGGAGGAGCAGACAGGAGCTTGGTTCTTTTCTTTAATTTCTGAGGTTGCCAGGAGGGGCTTAAGCAAAGTGGTCAAGTCCATCTGCTGCAGAGAAGGTGGTAAAGAAAAGAGGTTAGTGGCAAGAGGGAAGGAGCACAAAGGGAAAATTGTACATTGGGAGCATTGCTCTCCCTGGCCGTGGTGTAGCCAGACTGGTTTAGCAGACAGAATGATAGATTGTTTTGTCAAGGGTCCCAGGGGCAGAGAAGGTGGTAAAGAAAAGAGGTTAGTGGCAAGAGGGAAGGAGCACAAAGGGAAAATTGTACATTGGGAGCATTGCTCTCCCTGGCTGTGGTGTAGCCAGACTGGTTTAGCAGACAGAATGATAGATTGTTTTGTCAAGGGTCCCAGGGTGCGCCCTGAACTTGAAGCACTTTGTTTATCTTGAATAGAAAGGGAACAACGCAGACATAATCGATGTCTAGTTTTTAGGAGCTCGAAAGAGGTAAGAGAACAGAGAAGACTTGGGGAGGGGAAGGGGGAGGTGGGGGAGGGGCAGGCACTGGTTGTGGCTGTCCATTAACAGATGAACTTGGCTGAGGGCCAGGCTTCAGATGAGAGCGTGTCAGGGCCCCAGTGCAGCCAAGCCTTTTCAGTGTTTTTTCTTTCTTTCTTTCTTTTTTTTTGAATACCTGCTGACTGTACATCAAATGCTCCCAGGTCTTTTGGCTACAGGCAAAAAAATAAAAAGACACACAGCTCAATTTTTTCCCTTCTGAACCAGTTGAGGCCAGTCTTTTGGCTACAGGCACGAGTTCTATCATCTTTTCTGGCTTGCCATTGGGGGAAAAAAAAAAGAGTTGTGATAACGCCAGTAACCCAAGGGCCCAGGATGGGAAGGGTTTGGTTATGTTCAGGAGACCAGCATGTGTGAGCACGTGGTGCAGCTGGGTGGACCCTGGCTGGGGGGCCTGAGTGTGCAGGTAGGAAATTATGTGCAGATAGGAAACTGGTGGCAATTCATTTTCTTTTTAAGTGGCTGAAGTTTAACTTGTTGGAAATGACCTGTGAATTAATCTGTTGGTGGCTAAGAAAGACAATATGCAGGAAAGGCCAGAGGTGGGAAAAAGGTGCCCTTGTTAGAAGCTCAGCATTTCCCATGAAGGGCTGATGGCAAACCCATGTGTTTGGGCTTGTTTTGTTCTCAATTATCTTATCTTCTTTGGTGTGTTTCTGTGTTTTTTAGTTTATTGTGACATTATGCACCCACATATGAGTGTTGACAAGCAAGAGTCATCAGTCCAATAACTTCCTGACATTTTTAGCTCTTTTAATGTGCAGTCTTTGCCCTCCTGCCACACGTGGCGAGATAATTGAATTTCTCTGTTACTCTTTGGCAGCAGGCATGTTCTGGTTCCCACCAGAGGGGCTGATGGGGCTAAAGATGGTTTCATAGAATTCTGCCTAGGGGACACCATGGCTTCCGGGTGGTTTGGGGACCTGTCCGAAATGTGATTCACATAATAAAAAATATTTTTTCCCACTATAGACTTGAAAAGGCACTGTTGTGAACATCTGTATAAAATGTGATAAAATCATGTTTACTTCTCCAGGCTGAAGCCTCATAAAGGAGATGGGTTTTCCTTTTCCTTACCTAATAGCAAATAGAAACTGGGAACATTTGGGGGCTTCTGGTCTCATCCCACGGATAACCCACAAAACTCAGCCAAGCCCTTAGATGCAATCTTCTCTTCCACCTAGGTGTCTTTGTAACCTGATCTGGTAAGAAAGGGAAGAGGGGCTGAAAGAGGGGAAATAATCCCTTAAAAATATGTTTTATCTCTTGTCTTTTCCTCTCAGCCTCTGATTACATGAAATAAGATAGTTTAGGCTGAGGGTGAAGAGGTCCTGCTGTTTTAAGATGTGCGCCCTTGGACAGATTTCATCTCTAAGCCTCAGTTTCCTAATCGGTAAACTGGGGGGAGTCATAGGGCCCTCCTCATAAGACTTTGTGAGCATCGTATGAGAACACGTAGGGGCATTTGGCTCCGGGCTGGGCACTTGTTAAGCACTTAACAAAAGCCAGTTACTATTTTGATGATGACACATGGCTTGGAACTTTTTTCTCCTATAAGAACTGGAGTCTCAACATAGCTCTCCCTCATGTGGGGTGAGCAGGTTGGGATGAGAGGGTATCAGGGCAAGTAGTGTTAAGGAGCTCAGAATCTCTTTCTGCCTCTGGGTGGGCTTCTTTCTGTCTAAGCCTGTGGGGTGGAGTCCTTGGGTGGAGTACAGTAGCCATTGTAGATCTGGTGAAGTGGCATTAATTGGGAAAAGGGGGCTTCGGTGTGTGGGATGCTTCTCTCCCCAAGGACAGGTGTGTGCCTGGATGTGGGACATAGTCAGTCTGGGTTCAGATTTTTAATTTACCACCAACTGGTTGGGAGAGTTTGGGCAAATTATTTAATCTCTCTGTGAAATGGAGATAACCCAAAGTCGCTACCGTATAGGGTCCATGGGAGGAGTAAATGAGAGAGAGCACATAAATGACTTGCCACACAGGATGTGCTTTGAGAGCTGCCATTGTCATTGGTTCTGTGTCTGAAACGTTGTTGCTCCATCCCATAGGGACCCCAGAAGGGAAGTACTTTTCTTAGCCCTATTTGGTAAGACAGGAAATTGGGGTTCATCAATAACTTCCCTGAGGGTCCACAGTTATTAAGGATTCCATCCTTTGACTTCCAGTCATTTCTCTCTGCTACCTCCTCAATAGTTTTGCAGCTTTCTGCAGTGGGGCTGGGCATCAATTGGGCAGGAAGCTCTGATGCTGGACGGTTGGCCCTCCCATGGGTTCTGTGGTCAGGTATTTCAATCTTCTGGGAAAGAGAAGAATGTTCCCATCCAGCCCCTGGGTGGTTGTCCTGGGCATATTGGAGGAGCCTTGCTTGGAGCTGTTAAAAAAAGTTGCAATGTAAGGAATCCTGCTGTGCAAGTAGTCACTTCCCCATCTGTCCAGAATGAGCCAGAAATTGGGCAAGGGTCCTGTGAAGAAGAGGGAGGCGGTTTTACTTTTGGTATGTGATTTGGTTAGGAGACAGCAGTGGGCTGACAAGAAACCAAGCTAGGACGTTTAAGGGCTGGTAAAGTCTGGCTTCCAGCAGTTCTGCAGATCGTCTCTGTGGCATTCGCTTCTCTGACCACACCTTTAAAGGGTGGTGAGAATCAGAATTATACTGTGATGGAAAGACTGTGTGTGTGTGTGTGTGTGTGTGTGGCAGGGCGAGTAGGAGGATTGTTGGGGATGATAGGTGCTGGGGGGTAGTAATCTGCCTCAAGGAGGTTTTTCATTTCTGGCCAAGCAAGCGCTGTGGTAAGGCAAGTCCGGAAGGCATGCTAGGATACTTGAAGAATTTTTGAATGGAAACTACAGTCAACAACTCCATATGATCCACATGTGGCTTTCCCTGAGGCAAGTTTTCAATTGCATGGTGGCCTCCCCCAGTCACTCTGCAGGCTGCTCTGACACCATTAATATTTGCTGAAGCAAGACCTGAGGTTCGTTGAAGAGGGATTACATAATGTATTCCCAAACCAAATGCCAGTGTTTTCCTCGTACTCTTCATCCTTTCGATTTGGCTGGGCCACCATAGACCTCCATTTATACAATCCCAGGACCGTTGGGTAGTTAAGATGTGCCAACTGTGTGTGGAGCCTCCACGGCCTTGGCACTGGCGGATGTTGGATGGAAGCCCTGCTCACTTGGTAGGTCCTGCTGCTCCAACCAAGGGAGGCTGTTCAGACCCACCACCAAGAGGCTGTCATTGACAGAGGCCCAAGTGGTCTTCTGGGGTGGGGGTGGAGGTGGCTGCCGAGAATGCATGTTAGGTAGAGAGCTCCAAACCTTAGGTTTCAATTCTTACTTTGACCCGGGACTGGCAAGTCCATCCCGGGTGGATTTCAAACAAGTCCTTGCCTCCTTCTCTCTCGTCTCTTCACTTAGCTCTCTACATACACCCTGCTTCAAGAGCCCTGATTGCCCTGGAACAGAAGCCCTTAGTTTTATTTGCTGAGAATGCTAGACTGAAAAGCTGAAATGATGAAAGGTATACCATTGCTTTAGAACACTTATTTTTTTCCCCCTAGTTTTCCTTCTATTCCCTTGAAAATCAGGCCAGATCTCTGATGGTGGCCTTTTGTTTCTTTTTCTTTTTTTGGCTCTGCCTCGTTAAGGTAAGCACAAATTTAATGTCCCAAGAGGCAGGCCTGTGACCCTTCAGGCCAAGTGCCTGGATGTGGCAAAGCTACAATAAATATTGAATGGCGAGAGCAATGGAAATTTAACAAAGCCATAACTGAGGAGACCTCAGAGGGGCAGCGCACTGGTTAAGAGGCTGTTGGGTGAGCTGGGTAGTATTTCTACTTCAACCTGATTGAAATGTCGACTAAAAATCAATGCTGTTGACTAGTGATAATTTACAACGTTCCTGGTGCTAAGTAGTTCGCCGCTTAAGAATGCGTTGGCTGGGCAGAGATTAGTGCAGGGAGTTGGGTGTCACAATGAATCAGACGCATTATAGGTCAGCTCTTTATTTGTTTCATCATGACTTTTACACAGTTGTCATGTAATTTATGGCTGCTTTCACATTGTCAAACATTTTCATTGCATCTTCTTCTTTAACACACTCCTGACACAGACACACTGCGTTTGAAGGCTTGGTATTGTTTCATAATCCAAGAGGAGGCCTATAAGCCATCAAATTACACTATCTTTGGGCTAATCTAAATACACTGCAGATTAAAATCAGAGCTCATTTGTCCCTGATGCAAATTATTAAGTTCTAATTATAAATATCCATTTAATTACCCCATACATTTTTATTTTGCGGACCCTTTTGAGCACTGCTGTCTGCGACGGGGGAGGATGCATAGGAAACAATCTGCAGTAATTAATGTACACTTCCCAAATGGTAAAGGATAAACATATGCTGCTTTGTTTGTCTTATTTATTGATTGATTAGATGTATAGAGACTTTGGCATTGGCACAACCCGAAGTTGAAATCCTTTTAAAAATGAAAACTATTTAAAAATCTTTTGGGGAAGAAAGAGCAAAATATAGCCAACCAATAGCTTTCTGCTAGAACACATCATCCTAAAATATGGGATTCAGAATGTGATCAAATCACCAGTTTCTAAATTTGATCAGATCTAGATTTTGCAGAAATTAAGGGTGAGAGAAATCGTACCTGTTTTGTACCTAGAATGTGAAATCATTGTTATAGAAAAAAACCTACAGTGTTTTTAAAAAACAGCATCCTTTTTTCCCAGCCCTGCTGCCATCTTCTAGAAAATAACAGTATCTGCCTGTAATATGAAGACACCCAATTGAGAACATTATGATAACTATTTTTGAGTACCAAACAATAAAGTAGAAGGTAACATAAAAATTAGTAAAGGCCTTTCAACTAGACCTTTACCCTTACATAAAGGCAATGGAAAAATTACCAAGACTTGTTTGGGGGTGGGAGGGATTGAGGTCTTTTTGGCATTATAGATTTTTTCTAGAATCTAATTTTGACTTTTAATCACGGTAGAAGACACTGGTCTGAGAACCAGGATGCCTGGATTCTGACCCTGATTGTGTCATGCTGTGAGACCTGGGATTCCCTTCTCCTCTTGGCATTTTAGTTTCCTCATCTTGTAAAATAGGTAAAATAGGTAATTTGGACTGGATCTCTAAGCTCCTGTCACTTACTAACATACTGTGAACATCACTGGCTGATTTCCTCCCTGCTTTTTCTGGAATCTAGTTGCTGAATGGGGCTCACCTGCAAAGAGAGCAGAATATTTTCTTGATTTGTCTCAAAGGTGGAAGCTATGGTGGAGTCTAAGGTTGGACTCATGATCTCCCAGCAGAAAGCTTAATGGCATCTTTCAAATTGCTGGAAGAAAAATTGAAGCACAGTATAATGGAATGGTGATAATTCACAGAAGTTTCCAGCCTCATAAGATTTCTCCATCTTTTAATTGTTACAAGCTGTTTTTTTGATAAACTCCAAAGAATATAGTGTGTATTTTTTCCAAGCTTGCTTTTTTGGGCAACTGTAACTACATCAAAATAGAAATGCGTTTGAAAAAGAAATCAGTTGAATTCAAACAACCAGGTATTTTAAATTCAATTAACTGACTGAATTCAGTGATATTTTCTTCCTTCCTCCTCTCAAAAGCTGGTTTCTCTGTATGGACATAGCCTACATATGCTGAGTTCTTGGAGTTACAAATTCTTGCTTGTTAAAGGCATCCGATGCAACATGTTTAGAAGAACTCTCCCTCTGTTAGTGTTGAAGACAGCATAAATTGAGGGAAAATGTTCTTTTTTTATTCATCATGTAGGTAAAAGCATATGGCCTGTTCTGGGACATGTGATCTTTGCAATCCGTTTTCTAAACTTGGTGTTTATCATTGACTTTCAGAATGATGTTTCTGTTTTCTGCACTGTCCAGCAAATACCATTTATATGTGGCATTAGATTAGATATCAAATGATGTTTTCAGAAGCATGCCGAAAAAGAGCATTCAAAGTTATCCTTTGGATGATGATTATCTAAAACTTTCTTTTATTATCCCATGTGCTCAGAATAAGGAGAAAATAAACCAATTGTGAAATATGTTTCTTGTAGGACACAGGTGCTCTTGAGATCTATAGCTTCAATAAAGAAGTAGTTTATTTACATTACTGCCTCTTTAACTTATAATGTTTTGGGGATTTTCATTAGGAGTGCTTTATAAGGGCACTGATAATCAGTTGTTCCAGATTTTGCATGCTCTTCTATCTCTGGTGCAAAAAAAGAAAAAAAAAAAAAAAAAAAAACCCCAAAAAAAAAAAAAAAAAAAAAAACCCCCCCAAAAAAAAAGAAAAAAAAAAAAAAAAAAACACCCAGAAAACAAGAAAAAAAAAAAAAAAAAAAACCCCCCCAAAAAAAAAGAAAAAAAAAAAAAAAAAAACACCCAGAAAACAAGAAAAAAAAAAAAAAAAAAAACCCCCCCAAAAAAAAAGAAAAAAAAAAAAAAAAAAACACCCAGAAAACAAGAAAAAAAAAAAAAAAAAAAACCCCCCCAAAAAAAAAGAAAAAAAAAAAAAAAAAAACACCCAGAAAACAAGAAAAAAAAAAAAAAAAAAAACCCCCCCAAAAAAAAAGAAAAAAAAAAAAAAAAAAAAAAATAGAAGGAAAAGAAAGTTTAGCCCTAACCCAACCCAAAAGAAGATAATGGACAGACTGAATGAATGGCAGCCACCTAGAGGCTTTACATCCCCCCCTCGGTTATTACCTGAAATAAAAGCATGATAACGTTCATGCCAGAGATAGGCGACAAAATATGTATTCAGACGTAAGTTTAGGATTTCCTAGCCCAATATTCTCTCTTCTCCCCCCATCCCTATTGTATTGTACAAATGTATCAGCCGTTGTGTTGTTAATGTATGATAGGAAGCTGCCGCTAGGACAGTCTTAGCTCACTACTGGGGTCAGCTAGGTCACTATATGATATATGGATTATGTTTATCATGGCACATTTTGTTTGTGAGCTGGGCTGTGAGATGGGAGTAGATGATAAATGAAGATGCTCTACAGTTTTCACACTATTTCCTGTGGTCCCAAGTCTCCAAAACAATAAAGCACCCCTGCTAACACAGAGGTATTTATGGGGACATAATTGACTTCAAAGTTTGAGATTTCTGGCTAAAGTTTAAGATGTGATAGTCCACTACATTAATGTCGTTGCCTAAAGCTCCTGTTTGACTTTAAATTATTTAGGGCTTGTTGTTGAGGGCTTGATAAATTTGTGAACCTTTGGGCTAGTTAAATAACTTTCCAGTGGCTTTCTGTGCCCTGGTGATTCATTTACTCAGGGACCCACATGTTTGTATGATTTCTAAATTTACTTCTCAAGTTTCACCTGGCAAGGAATGATTTTTCTTACCGAAGTTTTGCGTGGTATACCTATAAAAGGCTTATTATCTCTTTTTGAGAAAAAAAAAATCCCTGAACACATCAACACTATCATCATAAGATATAGCATACATACGTGTGTGTGTGTGTGTGTGTAAATGTGTGTATAATACTTCAAAAAGTTCATGGAAGGATTCATATTATCTTCTAGTTCATTATTCCACCAACTTTTTGAAGTAGTCACATATATGCATATATATATACACACACACATGCTTATATCTACATAAATATATACATACTACATATATATGCATATATACATATATGTGTGTATATAGTGAGTGTGTGTATACACACACACACATATATCTAGAGAGAGAGAGAGTGTGTAGAAAGAACTTTAGAATTTACCATGATTCCATTAAGTCAGTACAGAAGTTTTAAAAACTTCTCCATGTAGATGTTACTCTTTGTCAATCTGACTTAGGCAAATCCATCTTCATGCTATTTGACTGAAAGTCTGTTATTCTCATAGACCTGGCTTGAGGGTCACAGTTGCACCTTTGGTGACAACAGTCCCCAGCAGAAATCCTGGATGGCAGCCTGTCCCTTTTGCCCTCGCTGAGTTGAGAAGGCTCATTTTTATTCTTTCTCTCGGTGGCTGGAATACTTGTTGCCTTGAAGTTTCCTTTGTTTAGAGTTCTGCCATAAGTATATTTCCTGTGGCCCACCTCTTCATCTGGTTAAATGGGCTTCAGTAATCTGTACACAGTTACTTCGTATTTATTTTATATCCTGAAAGATATTAAGTCCCATAAGCTTTTACCCATGGAGTCTACAGAGAAAATGGCCAGGCAATTTTTGTTTCAATCTCTGTGTCTCTCTGGAGCACTAGTTCCAGAGGCTGATCAATAGGTTTTATTGTAGACCTCACTGTCTCTAAAAGCATTGTGACCTTATCCTGTCTAAAAATAGTATTTGCTCTTGCCTGCAGAACCTTGACCTGTGAAAACCCATTTGGAACATAACTGACATATCTAGTCAGCTGTATATCCAAGACATGCTCTGTGAATGAATTCTGTGCAGAACCATCCAGGAGAACATTTTCTTCTAAGAAAAATAAATACCAGTTCTGAACACTGGGAGTGCACCTGCTTGTCCGATGTGGTGATCGGCCACATGATGGCAAGTGAGGAAGACTCGGGCCTGTGAGGCAGTTGAGAGGGATGAGGACTGTCACAGAGGACTCCCAGAGGGTGCACTCGGCCCTAAACAGGGCAAAGGACTGCAAGGGGCAGGAGTTTGGACTGACGTGCAAGGTGGCTTTAAACAAGGTCTGTGGCCCTTTTTAGAGAGTGTGATTCTCTGAATGCTTTTTTGGGCAGCTTCAGTCTTTTCATCTTTGGTGGAAGGGATTCTCCAAAGCATGACTCAGATGGGAAGAAATATTTCTGAATTTAAAGTAACTTCCCTATTTGATGATAAGGAATTTTTGTCACTTTATTTTTTGTAGGTGTGATAATAGTTTTGTGGTTGTGACTAAAAGAAAAAAAAAAGAGTCTTTATCTTTTAAAAATACATACTGAAGTGTTTAGTGATGAAATGATGTGAAGTCTGGAATCAAATAGTCCAGTGCGCAGGCGAGGTGGTAGAGTTATAGATACGACAAGAACAGTGGTGAGTTGCTAATGGTTGAAGTTGGGTGGTGTGTACTTTATAGAATTCTCTCTACTTTTGTGTATATTTGAGATTTTTCAGAAAATAAAGTACTGTGTGACTGGCGGAGGGCAAAGTGGCCTTCCTGTTCAGTGGGTGTTGTTTCTTTGCCAAGGTTTTGGCTCAGAGGTGGGCAGGTGTCCTGTGGGGAAGAAAGTACTTGTAAGCTCAAGTCTTGCATCTGGAAAGTTCATTGTTAAGGGAATCATCTTAGGGTCTGTGTGCACCGTGCTCTATTCTCCTGGAAGAAAAGAGGTCCCATGACTTCTTCAGGTAGTGTTTGACCGAGTTTCAGCCCAGGTGCCTTTTTGTTGTGGCTGTTGGGAAGAAGCAAGTGGGAAGTGCCCATTTAGCTGGTAGAGTTAATGAAGACGAGGCTCTTGGGCCCTTCTTTGGCTGTTGGAGCCCTGGCTATTAGAGAAAGATGATTTGCTCGAGAGGAGGCGGAACACACTGAAAAGAAGAAGGGGACAGAGGACACAGTCAAGGGTAGAGCAGTGTTCCCTCTCAGGGAGGACTGTGAAAGGGAGCAGGGTGGTGACCGCAGAGCTGCACAGGGGTATTTTGTTCTTCTGTTTAGCAAAAGCCAGGGCTGTTACCATATGTGTGGCTTGGAAGCCAGGTCACAGTAGGCATGGTAGGCTGGTCTCTGCTGTATCTGCTGCCTGGAAGCTGAGACCAGCGTCTTAGAGCCGTTCCCAGGCCCAGGTCCCTCTGGTTTCACAAAATGTCCGCTCCCGCTCACTTCACGCAGAGGCTATTATTAGCAAGTGTCACTCAGTTATCTGAGAGTGGCGCTTTTAGCTGCCATCTAAGTGCCTGACACTTGGGCTTACAGCAGATTAAATTAAATTTTAGGCTGGTTTGGCTTCACTGGCAGTAGACAATAGGAGCAGCTGTTGTAGAAATGTAACGTGGCACCCTCATGGACCAGTGCGCGCGCATGCATCTGCTTGTGTGTGCTTGCACGTGGGTGTTTGGGAGTTCTGAGTGTGCAGGTGATTCTTGGGAGATTAGGGACCTGACAGGCTACTCTTGTGGGAATGGGGGAGATGCCATTGTCTGGGGCTGACCACTAGGCTACACCTCCGTTTTCTCTTCTTTTTTCATCCCTTCCCCAAAAGGTGTTTGTTCATACAAATAGTTTCCCAAACTTATTTTTATCATGCTTGGTCGACAAAGGCAGTGTAAAAGCTGGAATAATTTTTTCTTCTTTCTACTATTTGCACATCCGTGTCAGTGTTTTTCTGCAAAGAAGGGGCTGAGCTTATGTGAAAACACGAAGGGAAACCAACTGGGGAAGGGTGTAGATGGTTTCTGGCTTCTTGTGACGTGGTGACCAAGTTGATCTGGTGGGTGATGGAGGCAGAATGGCTGGCTGCCCCTTCAGATTTCTGTAGGTTCGGGAGGCAGACCAACAGGGGGTGGGAGACATCTGCTCTTTTTTATGCGAATGTCTTCACTCTCCTTGGTGCTTCTGTGGTTGTGACTGCAAATTTAGGACCTTTCTGCCTCATAATGTTGAGTCAGAGCAAAGCAGTGTACATCAAAGGCCATTTACTTAAAATGCTTCAGAAGACTCTGTGGGGATAATTTCTTCTTCTCATAAACGGAATGCAAATGTGTACATTGTTCCACCGAAGGGCGATGCTCTTTACTTTTATAATCTAGATTTTAAAAAATTCCGTGGCACTCAATTTCATTTCCTCAGACTCCAGAATTTATACTCACTGATTAGTAATGCATTATGCAAATAATTCAGTTTACATATCCAAATACTGTTTTGCATCATTCACACCTCATGTCTTGAAAAAAAAAGTGAAATGTTTCTTCAAAATAAACAAAACCTGCGGAAGAGTTTATTGTAAGGGTGAAAATTAAAGAGGCACCCATTTGCCTGGGAACTTTTGAGGAAATTTTTAATACTCCTGCATAAATAATTTTTCAGGTTTTTTTTTTTTTTTTTTTTTTTGCTCCTACTCAGAGGACATGCCATTCGAGGTACATTATATTATTTTTGGCTTTCTGAATTTTTCAATTTTTGGAGAAAAGAAGTCATAGCACTATATCATATGTATATATATGTGCAGCCGTAAATGAACATTTAGACTGAATTATTTGAAGGAGGTACAATAATTGCTTACCAGTGATATGATTCTCCTGCCAAAGAGAGGGGAGAGGAAGGTGGTACAGACTTTTAACACTCCATAGCAAGAGAGAGTTAGCCAAGCTTAGCTAAGAATTCTTAAGTTATGGATTGGCAAATGGTGATACCCTACAAAAAGTATCTCTTTGCTTTCAGTGGGTTTTTATTGTCACTGGAATGATTCAGGAGAATACAGAATGTGACCTGGAGCCCTTGTCTGAATAAGCACGTTCCCATGCCCACATGAACGCCTAAACCAAAGGCTCCCAACCTCATATGTCAGACAGAATTGGCCTTAGAAATCTGCACAGGATTCCAGAGGTTCCAAGCTTGCTCTCTTGAGCAGTCAACTTACTGCTGCTGCAAAGCATGTCAGATTTCAGGAACGATTTCCCTCAGAAGGAAGGAAGGAAAGAAGCAAGGAAGAAAGCAAGTGAGGACCTTATTTTTTTCTGTAGCATGAGTGCAGTCATCTTCCTCATACAAGGCTCCGCACCCATCTCTCCTTACAGGTTACAGACACATTTTTGGCACTGCATAAAGTAAGCGTTCCAACATGTTTTTAATCTTTAACTTTCACGTCGTTAAAAATCTGATGTACTGACTTTCAGCTGCCTGGAGATAGTTCAGGGCCCAGCACCTGACAGGTGTAATGTTATGTGTTTTATGTCTCTCAATATGGAGGTTATAGAATCAAAAAGACCACAAAATGCCTTAAAGATGTTGACACCCATAGACGGAGCATGCGCGGTCCTTAGGTTCCCTTTCTTGCCCCGCTTTCACACCTACTTCTTTCTTTGTAGCACCTGCATTTGAAAGGGGCCCTTGGTGTACTGGGGAGAAAAGAAGTGCCTACCAGAGACTCCCTGTTTCCTGCTAGTGTCAGGATTTAAAAATCCCTCTTCTCTTCATTTTCTCTTAAGGGCTTAGAGATGTGTGCCATAGCTCTTTAATGAATGAACTCTCCTTTTGCTGTAGATTGTAGGGAGACAGATTTGGCTCCTACTGTAGCTTCAGGTCCCAACTGAAATGTCAGAATGTCAGTAACAAGCAGCCCCAGGAAACATGTCTGTGAACCACTGAGTCTTGATCTTTGCCCGTTGAGCGGTGGCATGTTGATGGGCTCTATCCAGCTTCACTTGGACTTGAATAGTAATTTTTAGGTCCTTAGCATGCCCCCCAGAATGCTGCTGACACCCCTCTCTCACATTCTGATTCTGGGTGGACTTTCGAGGGACCTCCATTGTGATGAGTGGGCTTGTGTGTTATCTCTCTCCCCTCTCTGGTGTGCGGAGATTCTCAGCTCTAGCATGATGCTTCTCCCCCCCATGTCTGCGGGTAAGAAACTGACATTTGCAGGTGTGATGACCTGCCAGGTGCAATTTTGCCTGGTCCCCAATTTCAATAATCAAGTAACCGTTTTCAAATTCAGGTGTGTTTCAATGTCATGTTACAGGCGCAATCTTGAATCTGCCATGATGCAAACATTTAAAAAGTAAATACTTTAAAAATTTTAGTACTAAGTAGTAAAAAATTCTTTAGGTTCATGTCATGACGGCCGAAACACCCTGGTGTAGAGCTCTAATCAGGTGCCACCTTCATCTGTGACATTTTGTGCACTGTGGGAGCTCAGTGGTGACTGGCTGAGGGGACAAGACAGGCTGACAGCAGGCCTAGGTTTGTTGGAGGCATCTGGATCTAGAAAGAACTGGGTTTAATTTTATATTTTCTTAAACTGAGATAGCAAAATATCAGTAATTATTTTTTAAAATGTTTTAAAAAATTTCTCTTTTCCCCCAAAATTGACTTTTAGGGTGGGACTCTGGTTCCTCTAATTGATGAGAGCGTCTGAGGAACCATGGAAGGATGGACAGGCCTCTGAGCACAGACATTTTCCTTCATAGAGAGGCAAAGTACATATTGACTGAGCATCTTCTGTGTAGATGTCGAATCATGAACTCATATAACTTACTCTCTCATTTCACAGATGAGAAAGGTTGAGGCTGAGAGGGTAGCAATATAGCCGAGGCCACTTGCTAGGCAGTGACAGAGTTGACTCCGAGCCTGGCGCTTCGCTCTTCGATTCCTGGCTGGCTGTGCTCAGACAGCCACTCCGCGTCCAGCAGGAACCAGGGGTGGCCCTCCTGTGCTTTGCTGAAGAACTCGTGCCAACACTTTTATGTGTGACAGCTGGAATACTTTTGCGAACTGGAGCTTTGCTGATGAAGAGCCTGGAGCTCTCGTGGCAATGCTAACCTAGGGATCTTGTGGCAAAACCCAGACAACAAAATGCCCAACCACCTGTGCTATTGCAGGGAATGGTCGTGTTCCTTTGCCCTCTCGTCTCCCCTAATTACTTTCTGTTTCCTCCCACAGTGCGGCAGTTCTGAGGTTTGCACAGCGTGCCCATGGAATAGTTGGCTTTTTAATCCAGATCATTATACACACTGGGTAGATGGAGTGGGATGGTGGAGGAACCTTTACCTCTCAGGGGCACACAGGTCTTGGTCTTGGCCAGCCCAACCTCTTCCTCACCACACTGGTTCTATTTTTAAAGACATCTCTCAATAGCAGGAAATCCTTCCTTTTGTCTACCTTCAATCCCTTATGCTTCAGTTTAAACCCATTTCCTCTTCACTCCAGAGAAGACAAAGTACCTCATCACCAGCTTTGGGCCGAAGCCCCTTATATTTTAGAATTCTTTGCTCTGTTCTCTGCCACTGCTTCCTGAATAATCTCTCTTTCCTGAACTTGAACTCATAGATCTGTTGTATTTTAACCCATTTATTATTTTTGTATCTTTCTTTTGAACCTGTTGGTTTCCCAGATCTTTTACTCAAACACTAGTCAGATTACTGCAAAGTACAATGGCAAGATACCTTAGTGTTTCACACATTCCAGTTGTATTTTAACCCATTTATTATTTTTGTATCTTTCTTTTGAACCTGTTGGTTTCCCAGATCTTTTACTGAAACACTAGTCAGATTACTGCAAAGTACAATGGCAAGATACCTTAGTGTTTCACACATTCCACACTCTTGTATCTGCACTTTTATATTCTGCTTGCTTTAAAAAAAACAAAAACAAAAACCAGTGCTTCGTGGGTGACTCATGCTCAGCTTGATGTCCACTAGGAATCCTAGATCTTCGTCAGCTATCTTTGAGTGCAGTTAAACTTTCACTTCCAACTGTGAAGTGATGCCACATTTCTCCTTTCCCCGAGGCCCCTCTCTGTCCTTGTCCATACCGAACTTAGTTCACTCCTGACACAAGTTCCCTGACACATGTCCCCACTTCATCAGATGATGGAGAGATACGATCCTCTCTCTGAAGGTGCCTCTGCCCTCTTGGCTCCTCTCCCGGTGACAACTTCATGGAGGCTGAGAAATTCACTGAGTGGCCTTTCTTGCCTCTCTTACTGCTTGGTAACTTAGCTTGGGTGGGGGGGGGAGCAGTTCATAACTTTCTGCTGACATCTGGAGAACAAAGGTTTTGGAGCAGCAGAGCCCAGATTCCCTGTGAGCCAGCAGAGCCAAGTCTTTTTGAGTTTCCAGCAAAACCTGTGGTATAATAATAGGAATTGGTCATTGTGTTTAATAGTACAACAAAACCTAAGTGCACATAATAAGCACATCTTTTCTGTGTGCTGGGGTGAGTAGAGGTGACAGTGAGTGTGTAGGATGATATGAAAAGCATTACGGACTTGGGAAAGCATTTCAAAGTACACAAACGTGGCATGAGTAATCACAGGCTTATAGCCACAAGGCTAGATTTTCAATTGCTGCCTCCCTTTTTTGTGCCCCAGTTCAATGAAGATGTAACTGAAGTGGTGAGAAGAGGGGCCACCTGCCCTCAGATATGTATACCCCAGGACCCCTTTGTGGGTGTTGGCCCAGTGGTGCCAAGAGAACATTCCCTGATTGGATCTTTCTCAGATTGACTCGCTCACTTCCTGTTCTGCCCAGCCCCACAGTGACTCGGGAATCCCCACAGTATGACCTCACAGGGGCCTGAGTGGCCTGGGAACTTCTGCCTTAAGTCTCAAGTCAGGAGCAGAAGTGGGGAAACTGGTGAGCTGGGTTTGATCAAGAGTCATCAGGAAACTCCTGCCTCTGCTGCTCTGTCCTCCGCCTGAAAGCACTGGGTGGTGTTCCAGAGAGGTAGCCTGGTCCCATGGACATTTATTGTGTGCTTGTTTCTGTATCTCCTTCAGATGGGCTATGTCTCCACAGACCAGTTTTCTAGGTAACTAAGAATCTCTGGATGGGGCCTGGCCGAAGTTTGCTTCCTTTGGAGGAGGGGTCTGTCACTGTAGGGTTAGTGAAAGGAGGTCACTAGAATTCACAGTTCCTCATGGGTGTTAGCAGTTTCTCCTCCTCAAATTATAACCATTTCAAGGACAGGGATCATGTTTCATTCTTCGTACTTTCATGATGCTCCACATGGTGCTAGTTCATATGTGGCATTTAATTTGTACCTTGTTCAGGCTGCTTGATTGCAAATGGAAAGGCCAGGCTTTGAATTGGATTCCTGGCTCCCCGTTGTGGAAAGGTGTGAGGCTGGGAATTTATTTCCCCCCTTTCTCCCCATGGAGAAGACGAAAGGGTTGGGGTGGGGACAGGGGATGGCATCTTTGTGGTCTTCACCCCCATGACCAGCCGTGAGTGCTGCACACAGCTTCTGCCCCTTCTCACCTGGAAGTCAGTGTGGGGAGGAGCCGGTGGGGGAGGCTCCTGAGGGCTGGGCACACACCTTGGAGTTAAGGGATCCCCTGGGAGTGTGGGAGCTGGGAGTGGCCTTCAGTAAACAGCCCAGAACCTGTCTCATGGGAGGGAGAGTTGCTGCTTTCCTTTCCTTTGGATGGTTCTCATTGGGTTTAAAAGGGTGATGCCCCCCCCCCGCCCCGTGTATGTGCATGCAAGACCTTTGATATTTGAGTAGGGAAATCTTTTCTTATCAATGGAATTCACCGACTCTTACAGTGTTACCCTTTTCGTTTGTTGTGAAGAGTCAGCCAGACCAACTAGATTTATTTGCACAACTCTGATTTCTTTCCTAAGAACCACCCCTCACATTTAATTCTATTTTTAGATGGCCTGTTTTCCACATCCCAAGACTGTCCAGAAATGGGTTGCCCAGCAGGGCCAGTGGCTCTGGACCTCGCTCCCCTCAGTGGCCAGGGCGGCTCATGGCCTTCTAGTTCAGCTGTGGCCTTTCTGGTGTCACTTCCCTACCTGCTTCCATGCACACACTGGATGTAGCCCCGCGTGAAAGCCTTCTCCTTGGAGTGCTACAGGGGCACTCTGCTGGAGTTGCTCTCAGGGAAGTATGGCAGGAATGGGCTGCACAGGAAAGCCGAGCCCAGGCCAGCTGCCTGCCCTCCTTCTAGCCCCCTCTCGTTCTTTGGGAGTGTAGGACCATGGACTTAGAGAATACAAGATGGTAGTACTCAGTTCAGGGTATCTTGCCCACCACAAGCCAGGGAACAGCTGCTCTTCCATAGAGGTGCCTGTCTGTGGAAGGCAGCCAGTCTCTGACTTGTTGAGAAGAGGGGCCACCTGCCCTTCAGACTCCAGGTATTTGTAGGCTAGGCCCTCTTCGTGGGTGTTGACCCAACTGTGCTCAGTTCCAGAGCTAGGTCTCAGTTCTAATTTCCCAGATGGTGGCATGATGGGAGTATTAGTTGTGGTGGGAGGCTTTTTTATTTATTTATTTTCTCTTTCTTTCCTTTCAGTCCTGGCCATGGATCAGTCTGTTCTGTGGTGGGTGTGAAGGGGGAGACCAAGTAGGCAACTGGCCCTTGGAAGCGTGGGAGGATCCGGAAGATGCAGATGGCCTCAAGGGGGGGATGGGGATAGCATCTCCCTCACCACTCAGCAGTGACAGCCCCTGAGGGAGCAGGGGCTCCATCTAGTGCCACTCCTAGGACCAAATTCCTTGTCCCCTCCTTATCTCACGTCCCGCCATCTTGGAGCAGTGTCAGTTGAATAGATTGGGGCTTGGGGCATGATAGGGTGTCCCCGCAACCTACTTAGCACCTGAGTCCTTTCATCCAGTCATCTTGACCCCAGGGGAGGGCCTTTCAAAGACTTGTGCTAGATGAGAAAGTAATATGCCACCCTATAAAGGCTTTATGGTCTATGGATTCCCCCAGACTCTCCACAGATGGTGACTGTTCTGTGGGCTTTTCTCAGGGGTAACCAGAGGTAGTGGTGTGGTCCAGTGTGACTTGTCAGCTGTTGCCCTAGGTGTTTGTTTTTGGGTAAAGGTTAATCTCTGAGATGTTTAAGAGGCAAAACTCCTTTTTCCTTGTATCATCCGAATGGATGCCATGTGGGTGGGCAACGTGGTCAGGTTTATTCATTCATTTTAGGTGTGTATTGTAGTAAAACCTGCTTGTTCTTCTACCCCTCGTTAAAGGTGACTCATAGTTGGGAAACTGAAAGAGAATAAACCATCTTCATCAGACTGTGAACAATGCCAGACTGTGAGCCAACTGAAGTGACATAGGGATGCCCCATAATTACATTACTGAAGCCATCTTAAATTAGATAAGCAAAATGAAGTTACTGGGGACTTTAGTTTCCTTTAGACCAAAGAATTTAGAGTTGAGAGGAGAGGCAGATGCCATCTAATCTCATTTCTTTCTTTCTTTCTTTCTCTTTTTTAATTCAACATGTGTTTGTTGAGTGCGTACTCTATGCCAAGCACTGGGTTAGTGCGGGATCACGAGCAGAGCAAGGCAAGGCTGCTCCTTCTCATGAAACTGACTTTCTCATTTGAGAGATGGGGGGTGGGGCGGGTGGGGAAATAGGGGTGGGTAGAAGGGGACAAATCCTTCATACCTGAGAGCAAGACATGCACCCAGGAAACCTCAAGTACAGAGGCCAAGGGAGGTGAAGCGACTTGCCCAGGCAACCCAGCTACACCTAGCAGAGCTCGGCCACACACCCAAAGAAATTATTCTGCATCCCAAACCCATGCTTTTTCTTGCGTGTCAGGCAGCCATCTTCAGCAGCTCAGCAGAGTTAGAGGTGGGGCTCCAGGTGGCTTCTGAGTCCCTTTACAGCATCCTAGGTGAGCAGGCTTCCTCTTCTGACAGCTCTGCAGGGATGGGGAGCACAATGCTTGCTGTAGGGCTCCCCGGCTTTAGTGTTTCTTAGCCTTCCAAGTTGTTTGATAAACGTCCCTGATTACATGGTCATTGTGGAGTTACTGTGACACTTGTATTTCATGGGAAGAGTTGCTGTATTTTTGGCTCCATTAGCACTAAGCCCTGAGCCCTTCCCTCTCTTTTGCCTTTGCACACCTGCTTATCCCAGTGGCTAGAAGGGCAACTTGGTGAGTGTGCCTGGCCCTGGGTGTAGCAGATGAAGCACCTCCCAATCTTATTAATTTATTCAAAAGAAACCCCCCCCCCCGTTTACTTTATCCTCCTTCTTTTTGCTTTCATAGAAGCAGAGTGTTTCAAGCTTGGAGAAGAATTAATGGCACCCTGTGCCCCCCATCCCCCAAATGTCTTACATTACAAGCTGCTTCTTTCCCTACTGTATTTTCAACTTCTTATTACAGCTTTTCTGTGGCTTGGAAAATACATTGACTGAGTGATGATTGTTTTCATGAAACGATACAACATGTAAAGCAATGGTTGTCATTAATAGTGCAGTTATGTAGAGTGTAGCTCTTTAAGTCTTAGGTTTCGAATCAGATTAGCACTCTGTTAACTTAAAATAGCCCCAAAAAAGAAGGAAGAGGAAAAAAAGAACTGTTGGAAATCAGAGGGAAATATTAGCATTATGAAACATGTTAACAAGTGGCCATTAGCACTTTATGTCTGCATGAATAGCATCTTTAAGTGTTTTATTGGTAACAGAACAGAGCGGAGTCACATAGAATGGCATTACTTTCCAAATTGGCAAGTTCTTTTAATTCAGACTTCTCCTTGTTATCGCCTACCAGGGAGCATTTATTCCCACCTGCAAAATGTATGCCAGGGTGGGAAAGGGGACTTTAGCTTTCCTGGATGCATCCGGGCTCTCAGGTGTAAGGGATTTGTCCCTTCACCACTTTGACCATGGCCACTACTCCCCACCCCTGCCCTAGGAGAAGGGACGGTCTGAAAGCACAAATGGAGGAAGAGCAATGGAGGGTGGCAGTGGGTATCTCAGAACTTTGTGCCTGGCCAGTGCCTCTGTGCAGCACTGGAAATGCGGTGGGCAGCAGGGAAGCATGCGTGGGGACCCCAAGTGGGGAGAGCTCTTAAGAGCTGCTGGGGTGGGGGATTGGCTCCTCCCAAGGATTTTAGCCTCTTCTCTTTCTAGAGACTCCTTGTAAGCCTTAGGAAAAATACTCTAACTTGGTCTTTACTGGTCCTTTTCAAGGGTCCTCCACTCAAACCAAGCCAGCCAAACCCCTCCATTTATGTTACAATGCAAAACACTTTTCTCTCTGGGCCTCAGGGCCTGTGGGGAAAATGGAATTTGGCTCAAACCCAAACTCCAAACCCAAAGTGCCCCCAGGTTGGGCCGTCTGACAGTTTTATAGATATGGCGTTGAGCAGCCTCCTGGCAGTTTGGAATTGTGAAGGTTCATGCATTCATTTTTCAACAAATATTTTGAACACCTGCCATGTGCTGGGAACTGTTCTTGGTGTTGGGCACATAGCAGTGGTCAAAGCATTAAAAAATCCCTGCTCTTGTGGCACTCCCATTCTTGCTGGGAGTCAGCTTCAAATAACATAAATAACAGTACATAAATAAATATGTGAATTATATAGTATGTCAAAAGATGATCAATCTACCTGGAGAAAAATAAGGCGGGGCATAGGGATAGGGGATGTGTGGCGCGCGCACTGTAGATACGATGGTCAGGAAGTTCCTGCTGAGAAGCAAAGGCTTTAAGGAAGTGGGGAATTGGCCGTGTGGATTTCTGGGGGAAGAGGGTTCCAGGCAGAGCGAATAGCAGATGCAAAGGCCTTGTACATAACATGGTATTCTCATTGTTGGAGGAGGAGCGAGGGGCCCTTGTGGTCCGAGTGAAGGAGCGCAGGGTGTGGGTGGGAGCTGAAGTCAGAGAGAAAGAGGGGACCAGCCCCTTGAACGCTGTTGAGAGGACTTTGGCTCTGGATCAAGGGAGAGGAGTGATGCCATATGACTAAGATTTCCAGAAGGTCACTTTGGCTGCCTTTTGAGACTTGTGTGTGGGAAGGGTGAGGCAGAAGCAATCAGGAGGCTATTGCACAAACCCAGGCAAGACAATAGTGGTTTGGACCAGGGTTGGGGGATATTAGAAGGGATTGGATTCTGGACACATCTGAAGGTAAAACCGACAGGATTTGCTGACAGACTGGACATGGGGTTTGAGAGGAAGAGTGGAGTCAGGGTGGACCGCGAGAAGCTTGGCTTGGTGACTGGGAGGATAGAATTGCTGTTCACTGAGATGGGCTGGGAAGGCCATGGGAGCTGCTCGAGAGGATGACAGTGTCAGGGTCCTTCTCCTCTTCCACTCGAGGTCTTAGGTGGGTGCCAGACCCCCGCCCCTGCTCAGGAAGGATTGTGGGGGGAAGGAGAGTGGCCCTCAGATGGGGCTGTTAGGAGAGCTCCAGTCCACTGCTCATGGCCAAGATGACTTAAGTCAAACTCTAACTGTAGCTCTTTAGGGAAAGATGGGGGTCACCCCCAATCTGTTTAGTTTTCTTCTCTGTTGTTTTTTACTACCAAAGACAGCCAGGTCTTTTGACTCCGGAATATGCTCTTGCTTTCTTGCATTCCTCTCCTTTCACCTTTTTTCTCAGGGCTCAGGTAAACCATCAGGGGCTGCAGGTAATCTGTGGGATTTGGAAATGCAGCGTATTTTCCTGGACTTGTCAAGAATCTCATGATTCCTGCGTCCTGTGCTACCAAAGAACCCTTTTCTGAGATGCCTCTGTGGCTCTGCTCAGGTCCGCCGGTCACCCTGGGGCTGGAATATCTTATGGAAATCCATTGTCCTCCTTTCCACAGGGCCTCCTCCTCCCTTTCCCCATTCCTGGAAAGAAGTGGGCTGGCAGATAGAGTGTTTTTCCTTGAAAGGAGAGTGGAGAGCCCTCTAATGGAAAAGTAAAATAATTCTTGGAATCCTCATCATACCCAAGCCAGTCAAAACTGAGACCAAGTACATTATTTGGGAGTAATTTGCAAGGGCCTGAATCAAACAAATTGCTTTCTTGCTCTGATTTCAGCTTGAATCTTTAGACCAGAAGATTGTGATTTGAGAAAACTGATGCGAAATGGGAGTCATTCTTTCCGTGTGAGCCACTTTTCTTCTGAGGAAGTTTGATGGGCTTTAGGGCTTGCAGATAATGCCTTCAGGTGTCAATAAAGACCATACAGAGCAGTGTTTAGAGTGTAAGTTTAACATCCCTCAGGTTAGGCCTTAGTTTTCTCTCTGTGCCCTCTATGGTGCTGGATTTGCCACATGTAGAACAAATTATTCTGGAATTGAAGGTGACTCACTGGAGAATCTATAGAAAAGTCCAGGCTGCCAGCTCAGAGTTCATCCCTGTTGTCAAGAAGACCCTTAGGGAAAGGCTTCCAGCCATATAGGGAGGTGCCAGCCTCCTCTTGAACCAGGCTGAGATGGTCTTTTTTCTTGCAGCTACGCCTCTCTTCTACCAGTTTGCCCTAGTGCCTGAGACGAGTTGTCATCCTTCACCCACCAATCGTAGCCTTCACATCCTGGAGGAAAGCAAAGTCCTCTCCAGAAAGGGAAAAGTCCAACACCGTTCCACATTGTGCTGTTCCAAACCTTACAGTTGGCGTTCCTTTAAAAATGTGCGTTGGGGATGTTTGTCTTGCAGCAACTGGCAACCTCCTTATTTGTGTAAAACCAGGCTGCCGGTGCCTGCTCCTGCTGCCAGTGCGGGAGTATGGCCTGGGGTGTAATTCTGTGTGCCCAAGAAGCTTTCCTCTGGCTCCTCCTTCAAATCAAGCCTCCACATTCTGCACCAAGTGTGGATGAGTTTGAGTTTCCTCCTAGCTTTGATGTGTGTAATTTTTTGCTGTTGCTTCGGGGAGGGGGTGGACAACCCTCAGGCTGTCAGCATTTTAGGTTGGCTCTTTGAGAAGAATAACTACTTAGCTGTTGCTCAACTACTTTTGTTTGTGAAATAAAGGGCAGTAAGCACCATGACATGAGAGAATTTCAGGTTTATTGTGATTTCTTTTTTGTGTTTGCATCTGTCCTGCTCAGTTAGGGCATTATCCATAACCCCATAGGAACCAACACCGAAGACCATACGATTTTAAAGCTGTAGAAATCTGCGTGTGTATGTCTTTTGTGAATTTTTTTTGTTCTTTTGCTTAAGAAACTGTAATAATAATCCATAGTAATTATCCCATAGTATGCTGTCCTTTGTTACAGGAGCATTGGATTAGTGTGAAAACGTGTCCTGTATACAGTTTCAACAGCTTGATTTTGCTTCTCCCTGCATCACCCCCCCCCCCTTTCTGTCTTGTGCTATTTGGAAGACAATTTCCACATTTCTGCCATATGTCTTAGAAAAGCTCAGGACTTAGAGGCAGTAGCAGACTCAGGACAGCGAGCTCAGTTCAGGTGGGAAGGCGGCCCTGTATAACAGAGATTCTGTTGTGCAGACAGTGAGCTGTTGAAACAGCTGCATTTGGAAATAGTTCTCCCCTTGCCTGCCCTCTTTTCTTGAGAGACTCCAAAACATCTGAAAATGCAAAAGCACTTCACCAGGTTTTAACTTTTCTGGCGCAAACAGAAGAAGCTTCAAGTCAAGAGCACAGCAGTCTTTGTAGGTTTTGTACACATTTTTCCAGCTTTCCAAGAAAGACAAGCACTTTCTTTTCTTTTATTCTTTCTTTCTTTTTTGTGTATGTGTGTCTTGTTCTGCATTCTGCTGAACTGGAAGAGCATTTAATCCTTGGCCTCCTGTCTGTTGGGATATTATGTTTTTTTAATAGTGCTTGTTTATGAGTAAGGTCAAAGACAGTATTTCAGAACAAAAATTAGAGTTAGTTCATAATTGAGTACATATGTATGTTACTGTTTATTTTTATAGTTTGCTAATTTATTTTTAAACAGCTCAGTTACGCCAACATGTTTATAGCTCTGTTCATCACATGCCTTACCAGTCAGGGTGTCAAAAGGCACATGCTTTTCAATAGTTTGGATCCCAAGTTAAATTAGATAATGCCATCAGGTAGCAATTTAATTACATTAATTGAATGTTTAGGCGGAAAGGTAGTTTTGCAGAGGCTATAATGAAATAAAATTTATAAGTACACAGGTATAAATCTCAGCATTATAGACATTATTTGAGGTTGCTGACAGAAAAATGGATGCGTATCAGGCATTTAGAGCGTAATAACTTCGTATAGCATACATTATACGAAGTTATACGACACAAGGCTAGATTTTCAATTGCTGCCTCCCTTTTTTGTGCCCCAGTTCAATGAAGATGTAACTGAAGTGGTGAGAAGAGGGGCCACCTGCCCTCAGATATGTATACCCCAGGACCCCTTTGTGGGTGTTGGCCCAGTGGTGCCAAGAGAACATTCCCTGATTGGATCTTTCTCAGATTGACTCGCTTAGGTGGACTTGGGATTCCAGTCCAGGACTTCTCGCAACTGGTCCTCTGCACGTTCCACAGCCCAGCCACAGGGTAGAAAGTTGCGGTTTGCAGAAGGCTGGTTTTTAGTGGAAGATCTGTTTTTTTTTTTTTTTTTTTTTTTTTTTTTTTTTTTTTGGCTTTTTTTTTTTTTTCCTTTTTGTCTTTTTTCGTGACCGGCAATGGATCGCAACCCTCAGTGTCGCACCCACACCGGACTGGGACCGGCAACGGGATCGCAACCCTCGGTGTTGCGTCCATACCTCTCTCAGCCAGTGAGCGGCTGGTCTGTATGTGGGATCCGAACCCTCGGCGGGAGCGCCGCTGCGCTCGCACTGTAGCAGTGCGCCACCTGGCCGGCCCGGAAGATCTGTTTTTAACAGTTCAGAGCAAAGAAACCGGTGGGGTGCTCACTGGCAGGGAAGGCAGGTGATAGGAATTAATTTGATCTTCTTAAGGTTTGTGAGACAGAAATGTGCCTGACATTCAGCCTCTCTATATAATTTCAAGACTTTGTCCTCACAGTTTCTAAGCACCAGTGGAAATGTTAACTTGGAGAAGCTTCTCAGTAAATATATCAGTTACATTTCCAGATGAGCAGAAATACCTGTTTCTGGGGCTTATTCCCATCTTGCTGAAACTCTGAGAGAAGGGTCTGAACAGGAGGGTTTGGGGAGACAGGCGTGGAGCTGGTTCTTTCAGCAGACTCATTCTTCCGTTTGCTTTTTGCCTGAGACTTTACTTTTCCTGGCTTCTAGGATGCTGAGCTCCCATTTCAAGAAGAACATTAGCATAATATAGAAACCACAGGTAGTCGGAGGTTGGCTTTTGTTTTATTATACCTTCCTCGTTGGGAGAGCAGACTGGAAGGGAAGGTATGTGCATGTAATATTCTGGCATTCAGAGAGGTGATTTCCTCTGCCTTTGCAGTGGGTGGCTGGGTTGGGTGAAGCCCCACAGTGACTTTGAGAAGGCAGGGTGGATCCATACAGACCTCTGAAGACTTTGCATCTTTCTCATTGCTCCTCCATGCATGCCAGCAGGCAGCAGTTCCAGAATTGCCGGGTAAACTGCTGTATGGTGGGTGCCCTGGGTGCTGTCCTCTTGTGTGTGGCTGAGCATCTCTGCTTTGGGTGGGGAGTCCTGCTTGGCAAGTGTGAGTCAGAAAGGAGACCAGGGCCCTGTGGCACAGAGGCGGTGTGGATTGATGTTACTTTTCAGAGTTCTCAGAATGCCACCCAAAGCAAGCCACGAATGCTTCTAGCAAACATTGGGGAAATGTGGGGTTTTGGTTTGATTGGGCCTTATACTCAGTGTCTTTTATTCCCTCCCTTCCTTCCTTTCTTTTTTCTAGGATCAAGAAAGCACCCATTAATCAATTTTCAGGAGGTCCAGATGAGTGCAAATCACTGTTTAATTTTTAAAATTTTGTAAAAATAGCTAAACTCTGACAAAAGATCCAGAATATTGTTCCTCTCAATGGGCATTAGGTTTGCATCTTGTCTCCTAGATCTTCTAGACTGGTTAAATTGGTCCTCACAATATGTTACATTTTCCTGGCAGGAGCTGTAGGTTTCCAGGAGGGTGAACAAAGGCCATCTGGGTATTTGATGAAGGCTTTTCAGTCCTGGGTAGGAAGTGCTGGGTGTGGACACTGCCAAGGCTTTGTAAACCCTGCCTGGCCACTGGTGTTGGGAGCTTGGATAGCACTCAGACCTAAGCTCCGCCCATAATTTTCCCAGGTTTGGACAGTACATGGGCAGTCTAACCAACAAGTGGGAGGGTTATGCTCCATCCTGGGCATAGGTGGAGGAGAGGGTATCAAGAAAATTGTTATGGTCCTCACAATATGTTACATTTTCCTGGCAGGAGCTGTAGGTTTCCAGGAGGGTGAACAAGGGCCATCTGGGTATTTGATGAAGGCTTTTCAGTCCTGGGTAGGAACTGCTGGGTGTGGACACTGCCAAGGCTTTGTAAACCCTGCCTGGCCACTGGTGTTGGGAGCTTGGACAGCACTCAGACCTAAGCTCCGCCCATAATTTTCCCAGGTTTGGACAGTACATGGGCAGTCTAACCAACAGGTGGGAGGGTTATGCTCCATCCTGGGCATAGGTGGAGGAGAGGGTATCAAGAAAATTGTTATAGTGCCTAGAGGAAGCAAATGCCAGCCGTCTCCCAGGGAGAAGCCTGGCTCCTGGAATGCTTGCCTGGGCATGGGTGAGGGTTTGTTATAAGAAGCCAGAATCCCTGGAGAAGTGAGGTTCCTTTGCAGTTGCCCCATGAAACATAAAAGTCTAGGGTCTCCGGGTTGGACCTTGGTCTGTCTTTCCACCTGGTCGGAGACTTCTGAGGCTTCAGAATGGTCCCAACACCATGGGATTGGGACTGGGAGTGACCAGGTTTGGAGGAGGTGGCCTCCTCCTGTGCTTCCACCACCAAGGCAGAGATGCAGTGACTGGATCTGGGTCTGTCCTCTTCCCCATAGATACCTTCATGACTTGATCCTTATTTTAAACACATTCCATGTGTATTAGGATGACAGACACATTGGTTTTTCTCCAAGCCAGTAGCCAGCCACCGTAGATCGGCGCTGGGCCCTAGAAGACAGGCACATGTTTGGAAGAGAGTAAGCAAGAAGTCTCAGTGTGTCTTCTGGGAGCCCCAGGCAGACCAGTGCTCTTTCTCTCTCATTCACCCCTTCCCGTCTCATCTTACCCGTGTGAAACTTGACTCTCCTAGAGGTTAAGTACGTCCTCCTGGTCATGTAGCTTCTTAGTGACAGGACTAGAATTTATGTCTTTTGATCACCCGTGGAGTGTTCTTTCTACTCTACTATGTTTTCATGACCAGAGTTAAATTTGTTGTTTTTCTTCTGATGATGATTGAAAACAAAGTTTTATGGAATATGAAGCACATTAGAACACAAAAGAATTTCTTGTTCAGAAAACCCTTTTATTGGTGTTTCTTACAACTCATTTTTAGTATCAGGAATCACGGGATTAGGTGTGAACAATACTTTGTGATGTAGGGATTGCCGTCTGGGAACAATTCCAGAGCAATACCTGAGATCCAGGAGTTATGTGTGCAGAACATGTGATGGCAGAACTCATGTATGTGCTGGCAAGAGCCCACCGTGGTGCTCTTCTGAATTCCATGAAGAAGTTTTTCTGTCTATGTAATTTTATTAGGCTGAAACTTTTTCCAATGGCTTATTTTTCCATTCGCTTCCAGCCAGGGAGGCAGCCAGCATTTGTGTACTATTTACCTACTCTCTGACTCTGGAACTCAGCATATCTACTGTGCATTGTTTTGTTTTTCCAACTTTTACAAATGAGGACCATAAACTGTAAGCACATCAGCTCATTTGTAGGGACCTGATCTCTGATTGTTGCTTTGATAAGTGTCTGTGCAAATATTTATATGATTTAGATAATCGTGAGTTGCATTATTACAACATGCAAAGCTGTCAGGTTTCCAGGACTTCTGGCAGTACAGTTTTTGGAGTGAGGGATATTTTCAGTCTGGCCTGTCCTTTCTGAAGCTCTGTTAGCCAGAGATTTCACCCAGTGCAACACAAGTTGCATAGAAAGAAACATCTTACTTTGTTCCATTATTCACTAGTAAAGTAATTAGATTAAGAGGCCATTCTGGAATGCAGAAAGGCAGAGGGACCAGTGTAACTTCTCAGAATGTGCCTTCCCGCTCCGCTTTCTTAAATTTTTGCATGAGATGATCACATCCCTGCAATTAAGAGAGCATTGTAGTGCTTGTGAAAGGCTGGTATCTCTTGCCACTCAGGTGAGCACCTGAAAGAGAACTTATAAACCAGGTAAACCATTTGAAAATGATTAATCATATTACAGAAGTGTCCTTCATTTCCTTAACGGACCCATGGCTTCCTGGGACACTTACATGTGTATTTATAGATCATTAAAAACCGAGCTTCTAGACTGTGAGCTCCTCCCAGGCAAGGAAGGAGGCTCATTGCATTTTGTCCTCCCAGCAATTAGCAACCATGTGTTTGAGATAAATGCATGAAATTGGCTGCCATTGAATATCAAGCAGAATGAAGGTAGTGTTTCTGAAATGATGATGTAAATAAATGCAAAACTGGATATTCACTGACCACTTTCCAGAAACAGGTCTTGTGTTGGAAGATGCACCAAAGGCATCTCCTTTGGGTGGCAGTTGGAGACCTCTGTTGTTGAGTTGGTCAACCATGAGTGGGGCCAAGCAGTTCAGGTTGTTCCCATTTTACAGATGAGTATACAGAGACCTGGAAGTGCTTGCGCCCTCCCAACGAGGCTTCTCAGTTCCAGGATCTACTGGGCTCCTGCTCTGGGCTGAGTGCTTCACGGACACTATTTTTACTGCTTCCCATGGCAACCCTAGGAGGCGGGCAATACAATATTGTTGTGTACATTTTACTGATGAGAAAACTGAGGCTTGGAGAAGTTGAAGACCTGCTCTTGGTCACCAGCCAGGAAGTGGTATATAAAGATTCCAGCTTGTCTGCCTAACTGGGGAACCCACTGACCCGCCAAGGCTTGAAGACATGTGCCCTGGACTCTCATCTGTCTCTAGGTTTGATGTTCAGGGCTCTCAGCCTTACACCTTGACTGCTGGCAGGTGCTGTCACTATAGGTACAGCCACCAGCCTGGCTCTGGACTTCGTCCCAAGGGGCTGGGAAGAATGAAGTGTCTGGTTCATCCTCTTACTACACCTGGTCCCTTCTGTTCCTCCCCCATTTGTCACACAACCTCCCCTTCCTTCCCTGGCTGTGGGCTAAGGTGCCTGCCCCCATGTACATTCCTGCCAGAAAGATTACTCTGGCCAGGCCACCGGCTGCTCCCCGCCCTGTGCTGAAGGCATGTCTGTCAGCTCACAGAGGTGCGGCTCATGTGGGTGGAGGGGGCTGAGGCAGCGTGGCCTGGGGAACTCATCCCAGGATCCTCCCCTGCCCCTTGTCCCCTCTCCGCCTGTACTGGACTTGGGGACTTTCACTCTCAGGATCACCTCTCTAGCACACACCTCTCTAGCACACAGTTTTTCATCCAGGGTAGGACAGCAGGACATTGGGGCCTCGGCCCTCAGTGCCTGGGGCATAGCCCTGACATGCAATTGCCCTGGCAAGAAGCCTCAGGCAGGCCTGGGCAGGGGCCTGAAAGGAGGAAAGGGAGCTGCAGCAGAACAGACAAGAGACAAAAAGCCAGCTCAGGAGTAAACAGCCTGGTGGTGGGTGGGTGCCCTGGCTGGAGGGGCTCGCCCGGGCTGGTGTGCCTGGGAGGAGTCAAGGTGGTGCCTGCTTTCTCTGTCTTGGCCTTGCTTGAGGCCTGCCAGCTTCTGGGGCTGCGGCAGGGCCGGAAGTCTGGTGCGTTTGGGCTGGGAGGAGGAGAGGAGAGAGGACTGAGATGGTAGGACATGAGCTACTTCAGAGCGTGCCCCCTCCCATCCCCCCACTGTGGCTGGTGCTGCGCCAGAGCTGTTCCACAGCAGGCTCCCAGCACGAGGCTGGGAGCGGTCTTCTCTGCTGCAGTCCACCCCTTTGCTCCTGGGGGGCTCATGTTCCTGAGGCCTCACTGATGCCTGCACTGGGGACAGTGGGGAGGTGCAAGGCAGTCGGAGGAATCTCTTTTCCAGCTCTGGCCCGTGGCAAACACTGTCATGAGTAGGCAGGACTCTGAAGGAGTTTGGCCTCTAAAGCCAGGTACACCTGAGTTTCTTTACCTGCTGGCCAGGTGGCCTTGGACACATTGATCAAATCCATTGGCCCTCAGGCTTCTCATCTGTGAAATGGGGCTAATTGCCCTTCTTGCTCCTGGGAAGAAATGATCCTCTTGACTCTTACTCAGAGGTGTTACAGACTGTGTGCCTTCTCCCAGGCATTTGTTCCTGAAGGAATAAGGAGTGATGGTCTTCTGATTTCAGCCTCAGGTGCTGTGGGCCAGAAGTGTGTGACAGGGGACAAGGAGTGCCCAGAACCTGGACAGCCCACTGAAGGGAGCTGTCTGCTTACCCTGCACCTGGCTGACCATGCTGCACCCAGCCTTCCCAGGCTGTGTTCTCCAGATCACAGGCTGGGGCCCCAAAGACTGAAGAAGGTAATGGCAGCTCTAGAAACTTGAGTACCGGGGGACATGTCATAGGGCCAACTTCCAGAAAAGGCAGAGGTAGCTGCAGCTTCCTTCCCTTTGGATGCCTGTATGTGGACAGAGTCAGAGGAAGAGAAAATGGGGAAGAGACACTGCCTCTGCCTCTCACCCTCCCCACCCCCCGCTGCTTCCTGTTCTGTTAGAGAAGCGTAGTTTCTGGATGAGTTGGTCATCTGTGTTTGATCAAGGCTTACAGGTGATCCAAATATATATAAAGGGTATATACATATCAGCACATAAATCCAAGAGGCTCCCCGAAGCAGCAGTCTCCAGGCTCCTCGGAGAATCAGCAGTCTGACCAGCAACGGGGCAGGTCCAATGGCCTTGGACCTCACTGGACTTCTGGCCTCTTCACCTCTCTTTACTGGTCTTAAGTGTTGGTGAATAGATGGAGAGAGCAGACCATCCCTGCTCAGTTCTGTTCAGCACACTAACGCTAGTTGCTATTAAAATTTGAAAAACAAATGCAGGTGCCAGAGGTGGCTAAATTATGAATGTCCCAGACCACTTCTAGGAAGGGAAATGGGTATAAAGAAGCCCGTTGCCTTCTTGGTACCAAAATGATTTAATGCTTGGAGGCTGTGACCTCCCCACCTCCTCGGGGCACACCCTGCAAACTGGTAGGGACCCCTCTGTCCAGCCCAGCCCGGCTGTGCATTATGTGCACTTGGTCGGCACTGATAGGGGTCACCGGCGGGGAGGAGTTCTCGGAGCACACTGCTGCACTTCCTGGGAGCTGTTCCTGAGGCTGTGCCCAGCCTACAGTGTCCAGAGCCTCTTCTGCCAGGGCCCTGCTGGTTATCACTGTGGGCATTATCTCCACTCACCACCTCTGTGCCCAGGACTGTGATGGCCCCTTGAGGAGTCACACGCCCATCTATGCAGAGGCCCTCCTTGCTTGGAGTCTGGCCCAATAGCCCTTCTTCCCCCCTCCCCCACCCTCAGACTTTTGGCTCACCCGTCCCTGCTCAGAGAATTGCTCTTCCCCCAAAAGACCAGACCCCTGCTCTCTAGGGGCTGCCTGTGAGTCCCCCAGTTCCTCACCTCCCAGCTCCTGGGTTTAGTGCACAGCAATCTCTGCAACAGCAGGACCTCTGTGGGGTCTCGTGGTGGCCCTTGGCTGATGAAGAGTTGGGTCCAGGCTCTGCCTTCCATCACCTGGACCTCTCATGTCCTGCAGAGGAAGCTTGGTTTTATGTTCAGGATGATGGCCATGACCCTTTCGATAATTTCTCTATTACATCATTGTCCTACCATCAGCAAAAGTAGAAATGGGACAAAAGGGGCCACGAAGTCCTTTGGGGGAAATGTGTGATAGTAAACTGGTAGCACAGAGATGGGCAAAGTAGAAGGCTGGTCTTGAAGGCCTTCAAAGGAAGTCAAGGTTGTTAAATTGCTCTGTAAGCTGCAAAGTGCCATCCTGTGGGCGCTAATATTATTATTACCATCATAATGGTCATTATCATCACCATTATAGGATATGGCAATGATGTAGGTGGTGACTGTTGAGCGCTGATCAAGTTTCCAGCTGATTCTGATGTTAAAGGCCATGAATCTATCTGAAACATCCCAATTCAATTCCAGAACTGGGGTTTGAGTCTAGACTTCAAAGCTGCCCGACATATCCCTGGCTTGCTAAATTTAGGACTAGTTTCTAGGGTTTTGAAGACAACTTACATATACTTGAATATTAGTTATTCATAGTCTAAAAAAATCTGAATTTATCAAACAGGGCAATTAAAAGGTGATGCTTCGTTTGATGAAAGTTTTTATTTTTTATTTTTTCCACTTTACCAAAGGATCTACAGTGGTCTTCCTTTTTGATGGAAGGTTCTCTAGCTCGTTAAGTGACTACTCCATGGAGGGACTTCAGTAGAGAAAAGGAAGTAGACTCACAGCTCTAGCTTGGGGGATGCAGTTAAAGGGAACTAGAATTGGTTTGCCAACAGGTGTCTGTGGAGCACTCCCTGTGGAGGGACTTCAGTAGAGAAAAGGAAGTAGACTCACAGCTCTAGCTTGGGGGGATGCAGTTAAAGGGAACTAGAATTGGTTTGCCAACAGGTGTCTGTGGAGCACTCCCTGTGTGCTCAACTCCAGGGGAGGAGCAGAGAGCACGCTTCCGTCCACCTGAGAACTTACAGTCCTTTAGGAATCCAGACTGATTGTGAAGTGATTGTGAGGACAGAAATTGGGTGCTAAGTTGTGTTCACTCATCTTTTACGGTTGTCGATGGGAAAGTGGGTCCTGCTTTACAAGAAATCAATTTACATACTGCTTTTCTGAAATATTACTTTTGTGTACAGTAAGAGAGAGTTGAGGAGGAAGTTGGCTTAAGACCCGTCTTGGGAGCACAGAGAGAAGTCATGATGGAAGACAGAGTGCGAAAGGCTGCCCACTCCTGTCCTGTCATATAAGTCTGGGTGGTCAGTGTCTGCACTCCAGAAGGAACCCAGGCCCCTGCTGCTGCTGGGAGAGAGAAGTCGGTGAGGAGAGAGGGCTGTACAGGACAGGAGAGATGTACTCACCAAGCTCTTCTAGAAGGGGCAACTGGCGCAAATTGTGTCTCCAACCTGTGGCGAGGTGGAAGGTGGATGTTAACCTCTCACTTCCCACTGTCCTGCTGGTGGCTGCTCTGAACTCCCTTTCATCAGGTGTCCAGAGCGGACCAGAGGATGACAGCAGACCTGTCGTCAGACAGTCAGTGCCAGCCTAGCGAGTGCTCTGTCTCTGCCTGGGAACTGGTTTCCAGAAGCTCCGGTTCTGCCCTGGACACATGCCTCACAGGGCTGTCCCTTCAGTAGCAGCTTTGGGATGGTCCAGGCTCTCGCCCTGCCCTGGTCAGTGCCAGTCTGCGCTGCCTCGCTGGGCAAGGCATTCTGTAAATGTTTACTGGACTTCATTCTGTAGGTCATGGTTTGTTTTTCAGGCTTCCAGCAACCTCCCTGGCCTGGTGTTCTGGGATGTCATGAGCAAATTCACATTCCCCTAATCCACTTCTTTCATATGTAGCTTTCAGTCATTTCCCTCTTGTTATCCCTGAAGCCTCACCGTCATCTGAGTTTTCATGTGAAGGTGGCCTCTGGACTCCTTCTCTGGTTTGTTCCCTGCTTTCTGGCCATCTTTCCCAAATCTGCAGTATGTTTCTTAGATGTTTAAAAAAATATTTTAAGAAGAATTAAAACATCCTTGTAATTTATAGACTCAGGGAAACGGCGGCACCATTTAGAGTCTGGAATTACAGTTTGCCGTAAGTGTGCCTTCTCTGTCCCAGGCTGTCCACAGTGGCAGGGGGTTTGGGTTGGGAAGGAGTATTGAATTGCCTGTCTCTGAGCAGCAAGGGAATTGGGGTTTGCCAGACACCTTTGTGCAGATTGAAGGTCGCTTTTGAACATTTTGACCTTTAGGGAAGCCCCAAACTCTCAAATCACAGGGAACACAACACATACGTGTGTCTGTTGGGACATTATGTGCATGAGTCACAAGAGACACGTAATCTGCACCCCAACCCAGAAAACAGCCTAACTGTCCCCACTGCCCAACTGGACTCATTTCTAGGGGGTTTTGCTCTAAGGTACTGATGGGCCTGTGCCATCTCTGTGATAAGGAAGGAAGCTAGGCAGGACTGGGGAGTTATCGATAGCGATATGGCTGAAGAGAGATATGGGGCTGGGTCTACACATAGGTGTGCATAGATAAGAGCAGGTAGCTGATTCCAGTGCAAAATCCCAACAGGTAATGACAATGGCCAGAAAAGAGATACGACATCTACTCTTAGACATTAACGCACCAGGGTCAACACAATTTTAAAGTTGGTCTAGTGCAAGCTAACAGTTGCTTTTATCACAGGCATCAGAGAAGGGTTTGGCCTGATGGGGGTGGGGGCATGGGTGGGGTGGAAGAGGAGTGGTAGGTCTCTGGGTCTGTGGCTGTTTGCTCAGGTGGCCTCTTTCAGAAGCCTCTCGTACCAGTGGAGAACTGGATTTTATTTCGCGGCGGCAATAAAATGATTTGTATGCTATGCTGGGTGGACTAGATCATCCCTCCCAAAATAGTAAAGGAGGTGAAAGTTCTCCTGTCTGCAGTCACCCCACCTCATCACTGTCCGTCCATTTTTCATCTGTCCATCTGTCTGTCATATATAGGCACCTATCAGGTACAGCTATAGGGCTAGAATCTGCATTCCCCATGCTCCCTTCCCCCCAGCCTCATATTCTTTTTCTTTTTTCTCTCTTTTTCCCTTTTCTGTTGACCCAATTTTGCTCTTGGGAAAGGGGCTGATAACCTTATTTCTGCTGAGGTGTAACTAATCAATACCAGGAGCTATGTGTTTCATTTCACACATGCAGAGCACCTACTCTGCTCTAGGTACTTTACATATATAAACTCATTTTGTTTTCATAACCTTATGAAGCAGATACTATTATTATTCCCATTTTACAGATGAGTTCATTTGTTCATCCCAGCTGAAGAAATAAAGTTTGGTGGCGAATCATTATGAGTGAACTGGGGGTTATTTCTCATCACAGATACAGTCCATGTTGCCCCGAGTCTTTGCCACCTGGAGATTAAGTAGAAGGAATGAGCACTTTCTCTCCTTTGATGTCTCGTCTCAGTAGCTCTGGGCCCTTTCCATTCTCCTCTCCCCATTCCCCATCTCTGCAGAAATGGCAAAAGATTTATAACACATTAGGGTATTAGAGATAAATTATTGCAACCTCCTTGTTTACACTGGGGTGGCTGAGGTCCAGAGTGGTGAGGAGACCCAGCCATGCTCACTGGCCTGACCGTGGTCACCAGTCACTCCCGGTGTCAGGCCTGTATCCTCCCACTCTCCCACACGGCTCTGTCAGCACCAGCCTCTTTCCACCTCATGCTTCTGTTTCGCTGAAGGACCTATCGCCCCAGGAGTAAGAATCTGCTCGGGTGTCTTAAGTGATGTAGATATGCCTCCCTCAGGGAGCTTTCCTTTCTCTTTTTGTTTACTGCCAGAGTAGTCTCTGTCCTGTTGTCCTCAGCTTCTTCCCCTTGAATTGTTCTCTTTCTATGTAGGATAGCTGCCCCTCTTCTGTCCACTTCCCCCAGTTCCCCACATCTACCTATAATCCACTTCTGCCACTGCCCAGGGCCACTGCAGCTCTAGTCCTGAGGCTTCAGCTGTTTCAGGGACCTTCTGCTTCCTGTTCACCCGTGTCCCCCAGCCCTGCCCTGCCACAGCTAATGAGGGTGGGGAGGGAAGGAAAGGCAAAGCTTATTTTTGGCACCGATTCTTTACTCTCCATGGCACTGGGCAGCAGCTGTCCCCCTGAGGTGTTGTCTGAGACCTTCGTGTTGTCTTTCTTCCCAAGGCCTTTTGGCAAGGTAGAAGTTACCTCCAGGCCCTCGGCTGCTGTTCGGCTGTTCTGCTAATGGGGAGGTCGGCCACACCCTCTCTGACCTAGGGGGCGGCTCTTGAGGCTGTCAGCGTGGTTACTTCTGATCCAGAAGGGGCATCAGTCCAAACTAATGTCCATTGTAAGAATGTTTTGTGGTCTCTTCCCATCTTTAGAGTAGCGAAGAGGTTTCTGCTTGGAATAAAGTGACATTTGGTCATTGAGCTGAACAGATGGCTTGGAGTTGGACTCCCCAGGGGATGGGGTGAAGTGGGGCAGGCGGAAGATGACAAAATAGGGGCTCCTGGGACTCTTACACTCAGAACCTTTTCTGTGTTCTCAAAATGCCTTAGGTTTTTACCTAAGAGAAATGAAGACATACTTTCCTATAAACACGTACACACAATGTTCACTGCAGCATTGTTCATAATAGTCAAAAAGTGGTAACAACCCAATTGTTAATCAACAGGTGGTGGATAAACAGCCATACAATGGAATACAACTCAACAAAACAAGAATGAGATAGGCATACACTCAACAACATGGGTGAATCTCAAAATCATTCTGCTCAGTGAAATAAATTAAACACAAAAGGTGATAGCTTGTATGATTCCATTTATGCAAAATTCTAAAAGTCTTGAAACTGTAGTGGCAGGAAGCAGATTAGTGACTATAAGGGGCCAGAGGGGTGGGGGAGGAGATTGACAGTAAAGGGGCACGAGTGGACTTTTTAGAGTGATGGAAGTGCTCTCTATCTTGATTTTGGTGGAGGTTACACAGCTGTATACAATGAGCAAAATTCATCAAACTGTACACTTAAAATGAATGAGTTTTATCACATGTAAATTATGCATCAGTCAAGCTAAAAAAGCGTAACAAAACACCAACCCCTTGAGTTGGACCAACATGGAAGGCGGTCTGTCTGTCTGTAGCCTTCAACTGTTAGGGTCTTCTCAGTACTCTGGCCATCTCAGGGAAATGAGAATGCTCTTTGGCTTCTGAGGAGATATGACAGAAATTGGTAATGGCTTAGAGGGAAACAGAGGCTGACTGAGATGGGGTTATTCACAGTGAGCACAGCCTGTGTGTCTGTGAGCAATGCAGGCACACTTGTGAGTGTGTGAGGGAAAGAGAAAATGAGAGGGAATTTGTGTCATAGAATTCCAGTGGGCTTCAAAAAATGAAAAGGGGAGAGCATACCCAACTCAGTCTTATTCATTGATATATTTTCTCCTTGGGTAGAGATTCCAACTGTGTTACTGTCTGGTGAATTCCTGTAAAGTGAGAATTAACATCCATCTTCCTCTCCAAATGGTCTCTCATGCAGATTTTCTAAGGTAGTCAGCATAACCATGATATCTGAACTTTACTTACTTATTTGGCAGACTTGTGTGGCGTGCCTTTTCAGAACCTGGCTGGATGCTGTGTAGATTTGGGTTCTTCCCATGGAACCCCTCTGCACATGTGCAGTGTTGGGTACTATGGCTACATGCCTGGCTCCAGGTCCTGGCTCTCGAGGTGGTATGAGAGTGCCCAGGGTGCTTTGATATGGACAGTCAACCTGGCCTGGAGAACTGTGTGCAACATTTCAAATAATAGTTAATTTAGCTGCTGCCTTGGTTTTTGCTAGGATTTCCCTTTACCATACCTGGTAGCTCAAGGGGGCCAACAATATTTGCTGTTCTCTATCATCAGAATGAAGTCCTTTTTAGAGGTGCTGGATTTAAAACGTAATAAAAATGCATTTTTAGAACCAAGCTTTCTGTGTTCAGGATGTGCTCATGTGAGCTTAACCTCTTGCAGCTGACCATGGTTGAAATAAAGCTATAGAGCTGCACAACCATAAAGTTGGTTTCACGTATAGAAGATGTTGTTATTTTTTGATAACTCTGACAGTCAGACTGGATTAACCTGGCACACAGTCTGGTTGGTACACAAACTTCACGTTTGCTTTCTGGGGTGTGGGGTGGCTGTTTAAAGAGGGTGGATATTAATGCTAATCTTTGTGTAGCATAACGTGTTACTTGCCACTTGCCTTTTTATCTGGAAGTTCAAGCAGATATCAGAAGGGAACTGTTTGTGGGTGCTGAGAAGGTTAAAATTACCATTTTGAGCAGAAGTGATATTTGGAAAAAGTAACTTCCCTTATAGGAAGGTAAATCAGTTATTTAACCACTATTTGTTGAATTCCTAGGATATGTGAATATCATATGTCACATTCTGTGCTGGGTACTTTGAAATAAAATAAAAGCAAGTAGAAGACAAAGTCCCTGCACTTAAGAAGCACATTGGAAAGACATTGAATTAATTAGAGGCTTAGAGAAGTAACCAGAGATGTAAAGCCTCGGTCTGATCCTGGGAGTGGTGCACGGGATGCTGCTCAGTGAGGCTGGGGAAGGACGAGATTGATTCTTTTCGCTGAGGTGACTAGGAAGACCTTCAGCAAGGCCTTGAAACATGAACAGGATTCTAGGAAGTGAGTGAGGAAGAAGAAAAGCCGGAAAGGAAATGAGAACAGAAGGGATTTTTTACTTGAGCAGAATATTTTCGGGCCGGCCCTGTGGTGCACTCAGGAGAGTGTGGGCTGGGAGTGCAGCGACGCTCCCGCCGCGGGTTCGGATCCTATATAGGACTGGCCGGTGCGCTCACTGGCTGAGCGCGGTGTGGGCGACACCCCACCAAGGGTTGCAGTCCCCTTACCGGTCACGAAAAAGACAAAAAAAAAAAAAAAAAGAATATTTTCATTGGTGGGTAGAGGGAGCTGAGACTGCAGTAGAAATTTGGAGGTGTATTATGGAGCTCTGGAATGGCGACTTAGGGAGTCGGAACCCATCCTGTAGATATCGGAGGCTGTTGAAATGCTCTGAGCAGAGAACAAAAGCAGTGTTCAACGGGTCCTGTGCAGGGGTGAGGTGGGCTGTTGAAATCCTCTGTAATATCCTTAATGCTAAGTTCTCGCCTGTTGACTTCTATGAGGGTACTTCAAAAAGTTAATGGAAAAAGGAATTAAAAGATAATACGAATCTTTCCATAGACTTTTTGAGAAACCCTCGTATGTTCTAGAGGATGAAGTTGGTTGACTGTGGGGTTTCCTTTCATGAGTGGAAAGGAACCAAACATTGTAGGAGACTTCCACATGGGTCTGTTACTAATGTAATGAAAACTTTAAACCTTGGAAAGTTTTCATTTTGCCCCTGTTGCTGATGGGGAGTGGGCAGGAATGAAGTTTATTTTATTTTTATTTTTATTTTTTATTTTTATTTTTGTCTTTTTGTACTAACTGGTAACGGGGTCGCAACCCTCAGTGTCGTGCCCGTACCGGGGACCGGCAACGGGATCGCAACCCTCGGTGTTGCGCCTGCACCATGCTCAGCCAGTGAGCGGGAACCGGTCTCCACATGGGATCCGAACCCGCGGCGGGAGCGCTGCTGCGCTCCCAAGTGGCGCACTCTCCAGTGCGCCACCGGGCCGGCCCAGGAATGAAGTTTAGAAGCAAGAGCCCATCGGGCTATGCTGGCCCCTTGTCCTTCTCCAGTACATCTGTCTTGGGGAACTGTTTGGGGCATGGGTAGCATTTCATGATGGCATCTGTCATTCAGATGATATGTGATGAAACAAGGCAGGCAACAGAATTCATGTCCTTATGAACTCTCTGTAATAGCACCCTCCTACTTTGGGGGTTACTAAGTTAGCCTGAATTTGGATTTGAATGAACTTTTCTGGATGGGTAAGAGGGGGTAGTGGATAGGCCGTTGGGAAAGAAAGAGTTCTGGAGGCTCAGGAGATTATCTAGAGAACGAAGAAAGCAGAGACCCTAGTGACCTAGAATGTTCTAGAGGAGAACTAGCTTCTGTTAGGATTTGAAATGTCAGAACTTCTCTTTAGCCTCCTTCATGGTACTTCCTCTTCTAGCTAGAATTTTCTTTTGAGACAGGTACTGGTCAAACAAGCTGTTGTTTGTGGTTAGTCACTTGGCATACAGTATGGCTCTTGTCTTGGACAGTGAGGGAGCTATTCTAGTGGCAGGCGAGGTAGCCGTGTGTTCACTGCAAAGGAATAATGGCTTCTAGGAGACTTGGTGGCTTTGGGAAAAAACTCCCAGTGGCAGAAATTAATTAGAAAAGCAGAGTAGAACCGGGTTCCAAAGGCTTATACTGGGTGGATTTGGAATATGCTGTGGGCAAAATGCCATAAAGGAAATGGAATCATGCAAGTGACTGGCGAGAGCGCCATTGGCAGGTAGGCTAGTGTTGACTGGTTCTCCCGATGTGAATTTAGCCATTTCCACTTTATCGTCTCCAAACTCTCTGAGGCAACAGTTTCATTGGGGTCTGTGCCCGATGTGAACTTAGCCATTTCCACTTTATCGTCTCCAAACTCTCTGAGGCAACAGTTTCATTGGGGTCTGTGACATCCTCTGGAAACCTGTTGGCCACCTGTTGTTTATGACCAACAGCAATTTTTTCTTTCTTTCTTCGAAGAAAAATTCATTTTGGGTGGGTATGACTCCAGGCCATTTTTGAAACTTTGGCTATTGGTCTGAAATCTTTTTGTCATCAAGCTAGAAAGTTTCATCGAATCCCCCTGCAGTATAATAAGTATTTCCTTTCATTGGGGAAGCAAACTATGTACAGCCCTAACAGGGTTTACGATGAATTGTATAAGTGATACTGACTTCTGCGTCAGCAAAAAATGAAACAAAAACTGATCATAGATGACATTACCTAAATGACAGTACCTACGTGTGTGTCCTTTCTCTCACATTTGCTGTAATCCTGTTATGGCATTGTCCTATTACTTCAAGTACTGTCATCTTTAAATGCTGTCAGATCGTAACTGGATTGCCAAGGACAGAGGAGAGGAATCAGAGAGAATACAATGGCGTTTCCCAACACATCACAGAGATGGTTTTCTTCCTGTCCTCATAGGCTGAATTCTTGGAGAGACTGTTCAGTTAAAATCACGACTCAGGTGTCTTTCACAGGCTTCCATGAAATAGCCAGAATCACTCCTCCTGTTCCTAGAAGAAGAGAAACAAACACTCAACAGCCAAAGAGATAAACTCTTCCAGGATAATTTTAATGTTTCTGTATAATGAGAATAAATTATTATTACTGTGTTTTTTAAAACCAGTGTCAAAAGTAATAGTAAAGAGAGAGATCTGTCTTAAGAGTTTAACATCTAATTGTTCTTCATCATGCTTTTCCATATTTGCTTAGTGACTCTATTCTAGAGATGAGAAAACTGAATCAAAAGACCCTTTAGGGCAGATGTCATCAGGTAGCTATAGTCCAAAATACTTGTATTTCGTGTTTGTGCCACCTGTCCATGTTTTTCCTCATATATTTAGACCAACTTCTTACCCAGATTTCTCATAAAAGGTTCATGAATTTCCAGTCTTCACCTTTCTGCAGTTTCCTTAGATAGAATGGTTAATGGGGAAATCATTGCATTAAAATAAAGCCTCTTGCTTTTTACATTCCACTGCTCATAAATAAGGGAGTGAGAAATGGTTACTTTGAACGCCCTCATTAAGGGTTGGTTTGGTTGCCAGAGAATAGGGCTAACTTAGGGAGGACTGGCTTAGACTTCTTTTCATGTTCTTTTTTGTTTGTTTTGGGTTTTATAAGGATATCATTTAGTATTTCCTTAATCTGATTATGTATTCATTTTTTAATATCTAATGTTGATTAGTATGTTCTATTATTTATAGCCCTCCAGAAGGATCCCAAGGGAAGATAATCTCCATTTGAGAAGATGATTTCCCAATTTCCATAAAGATGACGAAAAAGTAACTGCCCACCGCACCGCTCCCCCCCGTGGAGTTTTCTCACACTCTCGGTGTGTGGCGTTGTGGGGCACAGACACCCGAAAGCCTGACTGGAGACGCAACATGGGCTCTGCTGACAGGAGCACGAAGAGCTTGGCTAATTGACTTGCAAAATATAGGTTAGGGAGTTTTATGGGATATCAAATTATCTTCTTCTTTCTCTGATTAAAGACAAAATATTATATTAGGTAGATCGTTACATGGGTAAAAGGTTAGAACTTCACACACTTAGGGGTGACATGCTGTCTTTCCCCTCCTGCCTCATGGCAAGTAACAGACTGAGTACAGGGAGACTCACTGCTCACAGCACCCTGAGATGTCTCAACAGCCAAGTTAGAGTTACAGGAGGGGCGTTTGCCTTAGCTTTGAATTTCCCTAGTCTTTTTGATTCTGATGGAATAGGAGTCTTAAAATCAAATATTAATTTGTTCTGATTCCATTTTTGGTAGCAGGGAAAAGAGGGAATACGCGGAAGGGGTGTGGGCAGCGGGCAGAGCGGTGGCCAGATTTGAGAGAAGAGTGACTCGACTCAGGCTCTGTGAACGTTTGAGCTGAAGCGTCGCTCGGGGAAGGGGTGTGGGCATCCCAAGCCTATGGCCTGCTTCTCTGTCAAACTGGGATGCCTTGGTCAACCGTCTAATGCTCTCAAGGTCTTCCTGAAAGACAGACCAGGCCCAATCTTGGATTTGAGTTGTTGAGCTGGTGCTTCTGTATGTCTGGTGACAATCTATTCTCTGATCCATCATGCTGTCCATTTCTGTGCAGTATTTATTTCAAAGCCTGAGGACCTCATGTCCACCACAGGGCTTGTGGCTTGTGGAAAGGGATAACTTCAAGACTTTTTTGGGCCTGATATATCCATTTTATTTCAATATCTTACTTAGATTGGGAGGTCTTTAGAAATTATCTCTTAAAGTGTGTGTATGGGTCTCTAAGTATAGGTTTCTTGAATTTCTCACTTACTTTAGTACTTAACTACACATATGTGCATAAAGTGAACTCTCAGAATTTGGCCACCAGTTTCCTCTCCTTGGTGAGAAGGCACAGTTGCCAAATTGGAGGTGGGGCAAGGTGGGTGGGCTGGTAGAGCTGGGATTGGTGTCTCGATTTGATGTGTGGGGGAGAGAACAAATCACAAGGCATTCTCTGGAAATGAGCCATGGTCCACCCACAGAACAAGGACCCTGAAAGCCCCAGCACCAGTCTCCCCAGCGTGTCTGGGCCTTCAGCAGCCATCCAGTCAAATCCATTTCAGAACAGTGAACAACCTGTCACAGTTCTCTACTCTTGACCTGCTAATAGAACAAGGGTCTTAGAGATTTTGGCCAGATATGGAAATAGAACCCTAAATATACTAAAAATATCCTTTTTTTTTTTTTCTGATGGTCGGGAAGAGGAGAACAAGAGCAGAAGGTGGGAGAAAGAAAGTTGGAGAGAGAAAAACACTAAAATGTGCAATCTCATTCCCCAGACTTTGTGTCGAAAATGGGGATCAGATGTAGCAATATATATTTCCAAGAGAAGACAAAGCCATATTTTTGGTGAAGGGGTATGTCTGGGGGACCCGGAATTGCTGTGCGACCTTAGGGAAACACTTACCTTCTCTGGGTTGAGCTCAGCGCATTGTTCACAAGAGGCATTGCTGGTATTTATAGACTATGTTTGACAGTCCCCAGTGAAAGGCAACTTCACTTCTCACCCCAGAATAGCAAGTGTTGTTTCTCAAATCTAGGTTGCTGGGACAGCTTCCTAGGAACCCAGTATTCAGCAGCTTTGTGACGTTGAATGGAAGGTTTTCTTTTTAAGTGACTTGATTGGTTTTTTGCCACTTTTCACATTATTTTCCAGGTCTGGGTTTATTTTTCCCTCACAGGCAGTATCTAAAAGATTAGGGGGTCTGCTGTGCCTCACACATCTTGTTTTTTTACTTAGCTTAAAGTCACAGAGGGCTTTCCTGGGCCTGGTGTCTGGATGACCAAGCTGATGGCAGCAGGATGTCCATGGAGGCCTGGGCCCCACTGAGGTCAGCGGCCACTGCAGCTGGTGATGATTTTGTCCTTGATATCCTTGCTGGGGTCACCTTGCTCCACCCTTCCTGGTCGCTGTGCTGTACAAATTCTGGGTTTGCGTGGGTGCATAGTCTGGCCTACGGCAACCCACCCGCACCGTGCCATTTCATTTCATAAGCCAGCAATTGGAAGGCCAGACTCCCGTTACCATCCAGATGTCTGCATTTTTTTGCAGAGACCTCACAGAGAAAGGGGGCCTGCTTAAGGAATTGGGCTTTGGCCTTGTGAGATGGTTCTACTTGGGAACTATTGCTGCAATTGATAGCTTGTTCTTCCAGGGCTATGCCTTGGAGGTGATGGTGGGAGGGGGTGTGTGCAAGTAGTTTTTTATTTCCTATTTTGATTTAAATACTGTTTTCTTTTTTGGCCAAGTCCTAAGCAAATGCCACAGAGGACTTCTTTTTGGCTTGAACCAAATTTAGAGCACACAAATTTACACATACATGGTCAGGGACACATACCCTCTCCACCCCCACCTCCCCCCAGCACATATATCCCATAATGAGCAATTCCTAAGTGAGAATTCCTAAAGTTTTGAGATCGTACATTGGAATGGTGATGAGGGCACGAAACCTCAGTCCCACATGCCTTTTTGCTTCAGTTGTGGACCTTTCCTCCCTTCTTCCTTCTCTTTCCTCCCCATCCAAAGTCCCCCTTCCCTTAAGAAAAACCATGTGAGCCATGCTAGAAGTACAGATTTGACTTTAACCTCACCAGGTGCAGCTGCTGACCGGAGCAAAAAAATAGAAAATATTTTTTAAAAAGCAGGAGGACAGTTTCTGTTCCACAATCACTGCTGTTTCAATCAAAAGCAACCTAGTTTATCTATAAAACCTACTTCCCTTTCTGGTGAATATGACTGTTTTCAATCGCCAAGGGCGATTGGGGTAGTAGAGGGAGAGAAGGTGAGAGAAGGGGATGCGAGAAAGGATGGGAAGAGAGGTGAGAGGTGGAAAGGAGAAGAAAAAGGGGAAGAGAGAAGGCAGAGACGAGGAGAGAGGATTGAAATTTGAGCTATTTTCAGCTGAATGTGAGTGCAGATTACATCAGGCTCCTTGGCTGTGGAGAAGCAGACTGTGTGCAGACCTACCGTGTAACTTCCTGTGAAGTGGCCATAGTGACTGAATTTGCTGACACTGTCAGAGTCTGGACAACCCTGCCAGCTCCTGGAAGGGCAGCCCAACAACTGTCACAGGCGAAGCATCAAAAGCATGAGCTGTCGATAGTGACCTGCATTTGCAGAAAGTCTGAGGGCTTTCTAATTAACGGAGGAGCTCTAAATTAGAGTAAAGCTGTTCGACAACCCCTCATCGCGGTAAGTGTCACGATGCAGATCATCATTACACCTAACAAGCTTCTGATTTTTAACAGAAGCAGAGACCAACTCACTTATAATGGTTCAGTTTCAAGGGGGGGAAGAAAAGCAACCAAGAAAGGAAAAGAAGGAAAGAAGGAAGGGAAGAAAGAAAGAAGAAGAAAAGAAAATAGGAAAGAAAAATGAAAAGAAACCCTCACCCTAGTGCTTCAGCAAATGCTTAGACCCCATCTCCAAATTCTTCCTCTGTTGCTAGCTGAAACATTCAGATACATCTTCTGTTTTAGATTTTCCTCACTGTAGTCTATGTCTGCTAATATGCCAGCTCATTCATTTGATGTTTCCTGGAGACGAGTGTGCTCCGTGAGTTATTTCTGACCACTGCAGCATTCCACTGGGTCTGAGTTGTTGACTGAATGCTCCAACTTAAATATTACAATCAAAACACATGATAGAGACAACAATTGATTGGGATCTACCTTGGATGGAGATACAGACTGGGGCTGAAGGGGACCACAGCTGTACCCGGGGACTTGCCTGATATCATTTGGAACTTGCCTGGGCTCAGGCCTCTGGACCCTGGCTGGGGCTCTCTGTACAAGGCAGGGGAATTTGAGTCCCAGTTTAAGTCATTGATTTAAACCAGCTTTCAAAGGCTTGAGTAGAGCTGATCATTTGTGTGTCTTTCCTGGGTGCCCCGCCCCCGTCGAACCCATTTCTCTATCATGGGACATATGTTACAGAGGTAGAGGGCTGTAAACCCTGATTGTTGGCCATATTGTTCAGGAAGTGTACATTAGGAGGAACATTTCTCTTGCCTGTGTTGATTCTCCCTCAAACCTCCCACACTATCCTTGCAATTATTCATGGGAAATAAAATTGTGTAAATCACACTGCCTGATTCTTCTCGAACATCTCACGAAGTAATCACAGGCTGAAGTGCAGGTTTTCTTGCAGTGCCTTGATCAGTAAATCAGATTTTGAGCATTTATCAGCAAAAGTTAGATTTAAGCATCATTCCTGTAATGTTTGAAAGGAAGAAGATTTGTTTCAGTGGGGACTCTGCCAATCAATGATCTTCTAGCTTGACTCTGCTATCAATTATTGCTGTGATTATTTGTCTAGTTGGATATTTAAAATGACATCAGAAAGAGATGATTACATATTCCAGAAAGCAAGGCACTGTATAATCAGATGAACCAAATCCAGTTAAATGTAGTGTGGTACTAACGTGTCCTTCAAAGTAGAATTCTCGAGCTACCCCTGTAGCAGCAGTCTTCTGCTCTGTTTTCAGGAAGCTGATCTTAACCTTGGGACGCAGTATGTAGCCAGGGTCAGGTGATACTCAATTATGGAGAACTTTCCAAGTCTGAAAATGGAATTGCTCCTTCACATACACGAGAAGTGCATTGTGGTTATCTCATTCAATTCATCTGCAAATCTATAAATAAGCAGTCCCTCTATTCTTCATGTTTCCTGTGGATTTAAATGCCAAATCCTGATTTGTGGCAAAGTTGTCACATGCCCCTTTCCCACTCTCTGTGCCTGGTGCCCGGGAACTAAGCAGTGGCAGGAGAAATTACAACTGTTTGGAAGCCAAGAAAAAGCTCCATTTCTCACTTTTCTCCAGTTCCGGATATTCTCGGCCCTGCTCCATCTACCAGCCTCCTCGCCACACACCTCCTCCACCGCACACCCTCCTTCTGTCCGCGCCATGAACAGGAAACAGAAATACAGCTCCAATTTCTTTTAAATGGAAGAAAAGAAACCACAACCTGAACAAACAACCCAAAATCTTGACCCAAATTAAACCCTCTGGATAGAATGGTCTGAAATGTACTCAATGTGTAGAAACAGTCCTCCTCCCCCTTTAACAGGTCTGCCCCTCTCTCTGGGAGACAGGCGTGCCCCCCACGAGCTGGATTTACGTCTGAAAGTGCAGCCAAGCCCTCAGCTGGGAAACATCAGTCCATCCCCATTCTGTCGATGTCAGATTGGAACTGAGGTTCTGGAGAAGGTGTCTGTATGTAGGGCTTCCTGAGTCTGAGAATTTTCTGTGGGGCTGTTTGTCTGTCGAGGCTGTTCTCAATTCTCTTCCCAGGGAGCAGGCTGAGCTCTCTTCATTCCAGGACACTGTGATGGTCAAAAGGCTCTCCCACCATAATGTGAAATGTACTGGGGGTCTGGTAAAAATTAACTCATTGAGAATTTTCTGTGGGGCTGTTTGTCTGTCGAGGCTGTTCTCAATTCTCTTCCCAGGGAGCAGGCTGAGCTCTCTTCATTCCAGGACACTGTGGTGGTCAAAAGGCTCTCCCACCATAATGTGAAATGTACTGGGGGTCTGGTAAAAATTAACTCATCTGTGCGAAGGAAAAAAAAAAAACAAGCCGTTTAAAACCCTGGAGCCCTGGGTTGTATGTGCTGGAGTGTGTGGGAAGGGGAAAGCTGGTGCACCCCCAAAGAAGATTTTGAAAAGATCATGAGCCATTGAAATGGAGAAGAAACCCTGTCTCTGTTGTAGTCACTCTTTGCCAGCGGCTGCGGTAGACAGCTCTGTCATCCTTGTCCTCTCCCCCCCTTCACTGGCCATGCCCAGGGACCCCTAGCTTGTGGCCTGGGCAGCCTCAGTTGCAGCCTGGGTGACCCAGTTCAGCCAACCACACTGCCCTACTGAGGGACAGAAATTGCTTTGAACCTAGAGCACGTTTCTGTGCCTGTGGCAGGTGAGGTGTAGTGTGTTAAAACCACAAAATGCAGGTGTGAAGGGCCTGGTTTTCTCCTGGGAGACAGAGAGGGAGGCCCTGGGTTCTGAATGGCTTTACTTTTCCTGGGATCCATGCCTCATTTTTGTTTCCAGGGAAGGCTTGCTTCTCTCCATACCTTCCGGCATGAGGTGGGTGATTGGGTTTGGGCATGGGGCTCTGGGTGGGAAGGGGGCCCCACCACAGTCGTCTCCAAAGCTCATGGCCATGGGTTTCCATTCCAGGGTCCCTGCCAGTAATTCGGCTGGGAAGCCCTGGCCCCCTGAGAGCTCTCTAAAGCTCTGCATTCTTTCTCCCCTGGACTGTGGACACCACTGGGTTGTACCAGGATTTGGCACAACCTGGATAGCGAGGTGTGGATTGCTGCAGGTGTGCTCCCTGCATCTGAGGCAGAGAGGCAGATGAGGGCCCCCCGCCAGCCTTGAATGCACTCTCCATGGCTAGCTTCCTAGCCTTATTTCTAAGCCATTTTAGCGGAGGAAAACTACTTAGAACTATGGGTTCTAAATAGGACTGTTTGAAAGGATGGACTTCACACTGTTCTTTCTCTTGGGTCAGAAAGATGGGAGTGCAGGTGGGGGATGAGAATAGAGGAAAGTGTGGAGGATTGCTAAAAAAATTGAGAGGGGGAGAAGAAAGGGACCCAGGCTAGTAATTGGGGCCAATTCATCAGAAGACTTCAGGAAATTTGACATCCGTTGTAGCTCTTCTAACTGGGTAATTACACAACATTTGGAAAGTGAATTATTAACCTGATTGTCCATAACAACCATTGAGTAAATATACAATTACAGATTGCCAAACTAGCACAGTGAACCGATGGGCCAGCAGCCTCTTGAAGGGGCTGTAATCATCTCCTGGGTCAAGGCTGACCCAGAGGCTCCTTGGTTAGTGAATTATTTACCAGGTAGACCTCAAGGACTTGGGGAAGGGAAGGTTTCTCCTGGTCACTACTGGCTCCAGGGCTGGGTTCTTCCAGCCAGGCCATTTAGAATAGCTCTCCAACAGGAGGAAAAGTCCACAGCACAGCGCTTGATTTCTGAATTTTTATTGAGGAGCTCTTCTTGGCCTAGCATGGTGCGGGGCAATCAGAGGCAGACAATATAGTCTTGGTTCTCAGAGGGCTTGAATTTTAGTTGGTGTGCCAGTACTAGATGCATGCTGACGACACGGAGCCCTGGATCCAGGAGAAATGCAGTGGAGAGCCTGGGTCAAAAGAGAGGCATAGCCTTGCAGCCCCTTGCACCGTCTAACCAGGGGCCTTCATGTCCCCAGCCCCCGACCTTCAGTGTCCCCGCTCTTGCTCTCGTTGCAGAGGGGCCAGGAATCTCAGTGGGGCCTCCTCCCGGGGAAGTCCACAGCCATCTCCATACTGGAGCAGCCGCCAGAGTCAGCCAAGAGCCGCAGGCCATAAATGCAAAGTATGATTTAACAAAAGCAGCTTTTGAGTGGGAAAGCTGAGTGGAGTTGTCCCAACCTGTCAACTTCAGATTTCTTTCCTCCTCCCCATAAATCAAAAAACGGTTGGTGGAAGGGAGGGACAGAAGCGTTTCATTTTCAGATTTTGTAAGAAAATAAAATCAAATCAAAAGAACCTGTCCCACGCTGATACCTTACATGCCAGGTTTGAGCCTGAGGCAAATTTTTGTGGCCGTGTAATAAGCCTCTTTAAAATGGTGACAGACCCTTGACTCTTTGCCTTGAATTACATTGATAAAAGACGTTTTATTGCGTTAGAGCCAGGGCAGGAGTACAGGACGGTTCTTGCCTGGGCGGCCTCTTTGAAACCACGTCAGCCTGCTGTCCACACTCCCCACCGCCTGACACGGTTTGAGTGCGATGGTGGCGGAGATCTGTGGGCCGGTGACAGAGGGAGCTTTCGACCCAGTAGTTGAGGGTTGAGGCTCTGCAAGCAAAAGGATTTCAGCCTGGGGGGCTTGTTAATGGAGAGTTGTCTTCCACTTCCTTGCAGAGCTGAGAGAGATCCACTTGGTGGCCTCGGGTCAGCCTCACGGTTGGGACTGCATGTGGACCTCTGAGGCCACCTTTCCCAGGCAGTCTTAGAGAGACTGAAAATAAACAGTGATCCTGGGGTCTCATCTGTAATGTGGGGTCCCTTTAGCTCCCCTTGATGCCTGTGGAGAAGGGAAGTGTGGCCCCTCTGCCTGTGGAGGCAAGGTCTCCGCAGCTGAGTTTCCAATGGGACCTGTCGGCCGAGTAGAAAGGAGCTGGCGATGGTGTGTTCTTGATTTGAGGAGCTTGGAGGTGTCTGGGAACACTGGATGTTATTCCTGTTGAATCAGGAGGATTAGTAAACCCAAGAACAGCCAGCAGCACCCCACCCTGTGGCTGGAATTGTGGTCTCTCGAATGATTGCAGATTCCACCTGTGGGCATCTCCTTTTGGTTCAGAGAACTCTTCCCAGATTGGTCAGCAGTATAAATGAAAGATTAGACAGTGGGTAAAAAGCCAGGGAAATAACTATGAGGCCAAGCAAACAGGCCTGTCTTTTGTTAGCTGGGACTGTCAGAGGGATCAAGACTGAGGCAGGAGCTGGGCTGCTCTGTGCCTGCGAGGTGGGAAGGTGCTGAGGGACTGAGAAGACGTAGCAGTTGCTGCCTGCCCTGAGCAGAGGCCTGTTTCCAAAAGAAGGACTTGCTGTCATGGGACGAGGTCAGGCCTCACAGCACTAGAACCCTCGTCATTCGGCTTCACCTCAGGCGAGAGGGCAACCTAGTTTTGTTCCTGAAGAAATGTCAGAGCCTGACCTGCTAGACCATTTTTTTTTTTTGTAAAGCTTTGAAGCCTTAAATTAGTTCTCATAATTTCCAAGCAGTTCTGTGTCAACCATAGCACATAATAGGTTTTCATTCCAGAGAATGGCTATTTCTGGTTCTAAGAATCTCGTAACCAAGATTGTCACAGAGTATTAGGCACTCACAGTGTACCTTCACTTCCCTGAAGTACTCACCACTTTATAGTCCCAGAAAGGCAAGTGACTGGTCGTAAGATGAGTGTCCAGACAACACACTGTGCAGTGACCCACCTTGGGAGCACCTGAGGTGAGTGGTGAAGAGTGGGGGACCCCGAGAAAGTGGGCAAGATTCTGAGGTCCAGCCCCATCTTCGCTTCTTACAGCCTGACTGACACTCCTGAGATCTTCCATTTCCTCACTGGGAGGTGACATAGCACCTTCCTTCATTCCACCGGACGACTTTGGGCAGAATGTGAGGAAAGTACTTGGGGAAGAATACAAAGCCTTCCACAAAGGCCTTCCTTGAGAAGTGCTAGGCTTGGAGGCAGGATCCTCTGGCTTTGTGGGGAGCGGGAGAGGCCTGACAGAGCCTTCCTGGGGGCTGCTCATCCTTCCGGCTCCTTCTCCATGGAAGGGCTGCACAGATCGGTCATGGGAGATGAGCCCGAAACCCCCCCAGCCAGCTGGGCTGTAGTGCTGCCTGGGCCTGCTCACACCTCCTGACCAAGCCTCTCCCCTTCCCCGTCACCCCGTCACCCCAGCACCTCTGCCTACACAGTGCCTGAGGACAGAACATGAAGGGTCCTCCTATAAGCACCGTGTTTGGTTGCCTTTGCTTTTTCTGTTTTTTTCTCAAGACCCATCAAAATGGTGATATGGAGGCATACATTACATTTGCTGTGAGTGGACACAGATAAAAAAGCTCAGGGTGTAATTCTCAGAGTAATTTGGGAGTTGCGTGGTCTGCTGACTTTGATAGACAGCCCTTCTCTGCCCTGGCAGGTGTTATCAGCAATTGGTCATTCTCACCAGAACTGTCTTCACAGCCCAAGTACTTCTTCCTCCCCTCAGATGAAAATGCTTATTCCACGCTCCTCAGGCAATGAACTTGGGAGAAACTCAAGTGCGGTTTTGACAGCTTTCCGGGCATCTGAGACTATGATTTTGCATGCTTTTCCTCATTTCTCGGGTGGGGTAGGGAGCCATGAGTGGTGTCTGCAAGTGCATTGGTGTGAGGCTGGACAATCTGGGTGAAAGAAATGGGCTCAAGGTAGCTTCTGTTATCCTCCACCCCTTCTAACCACAAAGGCATTGAACACAGTTGAGCCCCACTTCTAGAAGGCCCAATACACACAAAAACTCATCAATGGAAACTGATAAATTAGAGGGTAATTTTTCACATTACAGAAAGATTGTTAACTTTTCAAAAGGTTTCACCACGGGGTTCCTTTAAATGGTGAGCTCCCCCACTGAATTTTAAGTGTTTGTTTACAGATCATTAACTACTTGACAGAGAAGATGGTGGAGGTGGGATGGGGATGGGGGAAGAAGGCACACTTAAAAGGTAAAATGTTAGAAGCCCTGCCAATTTTCGATGAGCCTGGAAGGGTGAAGAAACATCTAAAATTATGTTGGTTAGCAAATGTGATTCAGGTTACAGAAATCCATTTTACACTAGGCTTTCCAGGAACCCTCCACAGAGATTGGGGGCAGGAACCACAGGGTGCTGAGGTCTTGCCATTCTGGTTTGAGGTGGCTTGAGAGACGACTCACTTTTCTTAGAGTCCTGTGTGTGCCCTTGTGAGCGTGGGTGCCAGGCTCTGGCATGAGGCTGAGCTTCGCTACTGGCCTTCTGGCACGGGCTGCAGAGACCTTTTCCCTTGACATTTAGCCTGGGTTTGTGGGAAGTTTCTTCCTGGTTCTCTGACCTTCAGTCTTATTGGCTCTGGACTCACCTAGGTTTGAAGCTCATACCTTGAAGCTCAGACAGGTGAACTTTGCAAGACTATGCTCCAGGAGGTTGAAATCCACCATCAGGCTCACTTTCCCAGTCTAAAATTAGCCTAGGGGCTGGGCCCAGTTCACACTGCCCTGTAGGTCCCTCCTGATCCCTGGCAAGGTCATAGGCCTATCCTAGCCAGCTTCTAGCATGGTCTTTTGGCTGGTCCCAAGGAGGCTTATACTGGCATGAGAAGCAGGAGAGAGGTCGCCTAACTAATCCAGTGTTATCTTTTTAAAAATGAGAAAATTTAGGGCCAGAAAGGGGAAAGGATTTATTCAAAGTCTCAAATAGCTGGTGAATTGGGACTGAAGCACCTAGATTCCTGCCTTTGCTCTAGCAATCGCTCCAGAGGAAGGACACCCTGATTCCTAAAGGAAGAAAAGAATCTGGGGAGTGGCTGTGGTGGGACTCATGAGGGAATGCACTGGGCAAGGGCAGCTTTAAAAATAGTTCCAGAGGCTGGCCGGTTAGCTTAGTTGGTACAGTATAGTGTTACGACACCAAGGTCAAGGTCAAGGGTCCACATCCCCAAACCGGCCAACTGTGGAAAGAAAAAAAGTTCCCCAATTCCCCCAAATAACTGAAAAATACCTCAGATAGAGGCAAGGCTATACACACACACCCCACCACATACAAACAAGGTCCTCAAATAAAGGACTCAAAGCAGGAGTAAGGTTACCTCTGCCCTCCCCATGGTTTTGAAGAGAAGAGAGAGGGGAAATTTGGAGGGAAGATCAAGTTGATGACTGAAGAGACAAAGCAGTATAGGAAAATCTCAACATTACTTGCCCAGTCATTTGTTGAAAATGTGTCAGCAAGTACAAGCCCATCTTAAACTGGCAATGATACATCTGAAGTAGATTATTTAAGCCAGGGAGGCAGTATTGCAAAGAAGAACCTGGCTATCAACACTTGTTTGTCTGATTCGGAGAAATAAAACAGTGAATTTCGCCTTAGCAGACCACCCACCATACATCAGGAGAAAAAAAAAATCTAGCAGTGGCGGGAGTGCAAGGAGGCACAAAGCAGGACAGATGAACTTTTGTAGAGTTGCACAATAGTCCACGTGGCCGTGCCTCTTAGTTTAAGAAAACATGATATTTGAAAATACTAACTTATGGAAGCTGAAGACTACAGAAGTCTTCAGAGTTTTTAAAGATGACCATATCCTCTGTTGACACCAGATGAATTGGGGTATAATATATCTTGATTTGGATAGACCTACCCATTGCATTCCATTTGCTCTGTACACACCTTGGGCTTTGCTTCTCTCTGAGCATCCATACATGTTTTTACTTTTTGTCTAGAAAGTTCTTTCTCTTGGTTCTCCAGGTCCAGCTCATAAGTTAGTTATCTCTTCCCTAAAACCTCTCTCCTACCTGCCAAATGGAAGTAGTGTTTCTCCCTTTGAATTCCATAGCAGTTTATCCATACCTCTCTGATGACACACTTTCTATGTTGGAGTAGAGCAATTTCTGTCCAGGCCGTACCGTCTCTACTAGCTGAAGGCTTCTGTGGGGAAGTCTGTGTCTGAATTTTCTTTGTACTGCCCACAGAGGCTGGCCCATTGCTCTGGGCACTGTAGGCACTTGGTAAATATTTGTTGAATGAATGCATGAAAGAATGAATGAATGGAATTTATCGTGGAAACACACGTTTTGTACAGTGAGGTACATGGTTAAACAAACAAAAAAAATTGTCCTAAGACAATTTATCTTTTTATGCAGCTGCCCTTCCAGTCTCCTAGATAAGTTCCACCATTCTAAGGCAAAAGCTTAAAGTGTAATTAAAATTTATCTAATTCCCGATCAAGTGAAAATACTTTGGGCCCAGAGCCAAAGAATATTATTGGAGTGAACTTTTTTCAACACCCTAAATTTAACCAGCTGGAATTCTTTTTTTAAGTACCATCCTATTCAACCTTTTCAAATGAAAGATTTGCCTTTTAGTGGGAAATCTGCATTTCAACACAAAGATGGAACACAATGTCTTTGGCTTAGTTATTCTTCAGAAAAGCAGGCTTTTTTCTTTTTTTTTTTCGAATTATATGCTTTGCCTATGTTAAAGACACAGATTGCAGAAAATTTTGTTTAGAGCTGACAGATTGGTGGCTTGCATTTTTTGCATTTTTATAGATAAAGGGGCATAAAAGATGTCATCTCTCCCTCCTCCCTTATTGAGAGAAGGCCTAGGATGAGAACTCTTAAAAGGTGAAATTAGTAACCTGTTGTTTGGATAATCAAGGCTCTGAGAGGATAGAATTGGTCAAAAAAAGAAAAGTTTTTAGATGAGTGATTGATGTAATTAAAGTCACTGGTGAAGTTTCAAAGAATATAAGGACGAGGAGCAAGTTTCAGCAAAGAAATTCTGTAGTGTGGTGCCTTAGAATTCTTGTTTGCTTTCATTTTTGCAGAATACACTTTTTTAAAGAGTATCATGATTTGGTAAAACCTTAGCTGGTAAAAAAGCAGTGAAGAAAAAAAATACTCATGTAGATGCTCATTTCTAGAACAAAAGGGAATGCGATTTTGACAATATCAGAAGGTTAATTAAGAAGTCTGCTAGCAATGATAAAGCCAGCACATTTTCAGTTCAGAATGACAGAACTCAAGACACGGGCATAGCTAATGTTTGCTCTATAATGCTCTGATAAGTCACAGAATCTAAGAGAGGAGAGCTGGTATCTATGGTAAACGCAGGGTCAAGAGCTAGAATTGGCTGACTAGGAAGGACATTTCAGTTGATTTGCTTTCCAGTTAGGTAAAGAAGCCTATAGCCCAGACTAAGCTGCAGTGTTGTTATTTGTGTGGCTTGAATCCAGTAATTGGATTCAGAACTAGAATTGCTTCCTTCTGGGAATTTACAAATGTTCAGGATGCATTTTAAGTGTAGTTTAGAAGGTGGTTACTTGGGGGTGGGGGGCATGAGGGGACTTGAGAATCGAGGAGCTGGAAGGGTCTGTAGGCATTCTTTACTTTGGCCTGTCACCAATATGGAGACCCCTCCCCATCATGGTGGGTTGTCATCCGTTTTCTTCTTGAAGTCCTAAGTTGAAACGGAAGTCACAGCTTCACAAGATAGCCTGTTACACTTGGGAACAGCTCTACTGCTTTTGTGCCCTATCTCACTGAAAAAAACAGGGAAATGATCTAAAAACATATGTTTAAGAAAAATAGATGAGGGTATTTCAAAGTTTGTAGAAAAATGGAATTAAAGGATAATATGAATCCTTCTATGAACTTTTTGAACACATACACACACGTGTACATTTTAGTGAACAGCACTTTAGTGCTCTTAATCCTGTTCGAGATGCCAATTGTAAAGCTACTCGGCCATGACTATGCCAGTTGTGGTGCTCTTTTACCTGCTGGTAATCCTGCACCAACTAGGCCGATTGTCGAGCTAAGGCTGGGTCTGGAGCCCACAGTTTCCCCTCAAGCCCATTCACAAACTGGGCCACAAACCCTTCACATGCCAGGCTGGGTCCCCAGACCCCTTCACGCAGGTCTATGAGCTAGGTAACTGGCCAAAAGGTTCTTGGAATCCGTAGGTTTGGAAAATCATGGCCGCACCAGGCAGATGCCCAAGCAGACGCCCGCCTGCCTGCTTCACTAAAATTCCTTTCTCTCTCTCTCTCTGAAAAACACAAGGATAGCAACAAAACTAAAAAGATACACAGGCGCACATGCGCACTAACTCCCACACACACAATTTGCTTACAAAGGATGCTGAACCACACCCAACTGGACCTAGGTGAGGGCCGGGACCAAACTATTTTCCCAACAAGCACACATCTATGTACTTCTGTAGAGAGGCCTAGGGTTTTGATACCTGATAGGAGTTGGATTCCTGAAGCAGTCATTAAATGTGTTGGAAATGATGCTTTGTGCCTAGCTGTTTCAGCACATTTGGAGACCAGCAGTATTACCTGTTGATTAGTAGACAGTAATGTGGCTGTATTGCACCCCCAGTGATTAGTCTCAGAAACAAATAGCATGTTAACAAATAGTCAAGGAATGTTTGAGATGTTCTTGAGAAAACCAAAAACTTGATTTAATGGCCTTAAATTCCACGGACATCCCACTGGGCTTATAGAGCTCTGTGCCGAGTTGGTACCCAATGTATATAGAAATGTAAATTGACCAATGTCAATTTAAACGTTAAATCAAAACCATTCCAAATTTGTTGCAGATTTTTAATGAGACCTGAAAAATAAGATTCATTATTTTTTATTCAACCATAAGGAAACTTTTCAACCTAATAATGCATAAGGCATTTCTGAGGCCCCAAGTGGAAATGCTGGGTCTAGAGAGACCTTTATGAAATGGAATGGGTTAAAGCACCTTCCACCGGAGGAGCGTGTGGCATTTGAAAAGAGATTGCCTCCCAGTTTCTGATTCAGTAAGTCTGGGGTGAGGCCCAAGAATTTGCATTTCCACCCAGCTCCCGGGTGATGCTGACGCTGGGCCTGGGGTCTGCTCTTTAAGAGCCACTCCCTACGAGCACCCACAGAGAAGCACCAAGAGCGAGAGCGTAACTAGACCACCCACTTCCCAGACTGCAATCTGAGCCCGCCTCACCCTGGGGAGAACGAACATGAGGGTGGGAAGAGAAGAGGCCCTCCACCAGGGGCAGCTCCTTTTTTCCCCTCTCAGCCTGGGAAGGCAGAGCTGCTTATGGAGTTTGATGCTTAGACGCATTAATTGTGATACCTTACTTTGCCTAAGCAGTGATGAAATAATTGAAGGCATCATAGCAAGAAGTTAAACCCTAGGGAGGCTATTAACAATTTAGCATTTCCAGTTCATGTGGGAATGTCGATTCTATTTACCAAGGAGAATATTATGGATGCGTTTAGTGAAAGGAGCAGCCGAATCAGCCAGGGTCCCCTCCTGGTTCTGCTTTGACCCTCTTCCTGGAGGAAGATAAATGGGAGTCTGAGCCTCTCTCACAAAGACAGGGCGCTTTTTTAAAAAGTAAATAGCCTGTTAGGCTGGTGGAAATGGCTGGTTTCTTCTGGGCTGGCTAATTCTGCAGGGGATGCAGAGGCAGAGGTGAAATTGTGGGGCAAGGCCAGGAGGCTCAGGCAGCAGAGTGGGCATGTTTAACGATTATGAAAGCAAGTCAGCCCATTTGGACCTTCTGAAAGCCCCACTCGACACTCCTGGACTGGGATCTCCCCCAGAGGTTGCTAAGTGCTGCCTAATGCATCAGCAGAAAGATAGCCCTCTTTATTGTCACTTTTTGGGCAGTGAAGACCAAGGCAGGAACACCAGAGGGGAGGACATAGATGCCGCACGAAAGACCACTGGACTGGGAGTCCAGAAACTGATTCTTTTCTTCACTTTGGATTGACCATCCACATAGCCATGGGCAAGTCACTGAATTTCTGAAGGCCATGGTTTCCCCATCTGTAAAATAAAGGCATAGACTATGATCGCTCCAGATCTTTTACAGCTCAAAACACAGAAACAAAAACAAACCATGATGCCAGGTACTCAGATACAGGTTGATGAGCGTTCACTTTGCCACGTGGGCTGGCACTACAGAGAACTGGTCCAGGCTGCTGCTCTGCAGCTCTGCTTGTTTCAGGCTAACGGGTTTGTAGACAAGTTTGTCAACCAGAGAATCATGTGAATGGCTAAGCCTGGATTAGGTGAATGGTTCTCCCATTTCTTGCTGGAGGCCTGTTGAAGCACTTCAGAGTCTCTTCCAACAGTAAGTGGAAGGGAATTTGACATTAGACTCTCCCCATGAAGGGTCCGAGTACCTTGTTGCTTTTATGCTGGGGTCACAGAGATACCTTGGTTGCATGGTTTTCCTAAGAAAAGGATTTCAGTTTTGGCAACAAACCACTTATGAAATGGCTGAAGCAAGAACAAGCGCAAAAATGGATTCTCAGATTCCTCATTGAAAAATACCATGACTAAATCCGTAGTTAATTTTACCCCACACTCTCAATCCATTTCACATAGGCAGATGTAGACAGGCTTGTTTTTTAAGTCCGGTCTTTCCACTTTTGTGGGTTCATTTTGTGGTTTTCATTTTGTTTTGGGTCAGAGAGGAGAAAATGCCTCTGTAGATAGTCTCAGGCTAGGTTGTGCCTCCACAGCGGCCTCCCTTCGCAGGCCTGGCAACAACAGATTTACACCGTCTGCGTAAGAGCTTTCTCCAGAAATGCACCTTTGTTACCCACCAGGCTCCTTGTGAAAAGAAACCTTGTCCCAACTGCCCTGGCTGTACTTGGCAATGTGGTCTACATGAGTAGAACAGGACGTATTTTACACTTGAGACCTGCTGTCCTAGAGAATGACAACACTTTTAAGTGCTCTCAGTATTAAGCTAATGGAAAAACATACTCTGCTTACTCACCATCAAAGTCTGTTTTTGTTCTCTCCTGCCTTCCCCAATCGTCACAAACTCCAAACCTCTAGAACACATGGAGCTTCTGCTGCTCCATCTATCCTCCACTCTCTCTCAAAGTTGACCTCTCCACGGTTAGGTAGCTAAAGGTGGACATGGAAAAGCTAGGAGCTTACCGCAGAAACCATAAAACCCCAAGGTTGCACAAACCAAATATTTCCTTTCTCACGAACATCTCAGTGCTTGAAATGCATGGTTGACTGCTAGCTTATCTTTACTAGTGTGAGAAGTCACTTTTCCTCACCAGCTTGTAACAAAGCGTGTAGAATGGTGAAGGTGGCCGCAGTGTCTGGGTGCTGTTATTATTGGAATGCCGGTTCTTTCCTTGTCAGGATTCCTCACCCTCCAGGTGGGGACTCGGCCAAAGTTATTTTAACCCCAGAAGTTTAATCTGTATTCTCCACTGCTTTGAACTTGGAGAAGCTATGTCTATACAGGGTGCCCCACTGATAGAATTCTAGAGTGTGGCCCAACCAAGTCCTGAAATGCCTAAGGTTTCTTATCATTGAAGGTCCTGTCATAAGTGTACCATGAGAAAGGTGCGGGCAGTGGGATGGGGAAGGCAGAGTGGGACTCTGTCCGGTAAAAAATGGTTCACAAATCCACTCATTTTCTGTTAGCATATTGTTTTTTGCTTGGGCTTGTCTATAAAGTAAAGTTAACGTATGCATGTAAACCAGCCTTGCAGATAAATCCCCCATTTTTTTCAGCCTACCCATAGTATTACCAATTTTCCCCTTGCTGTTTACACATCTTTTACCATAAGACCATAATCAAATAAATAAACAAATCAATCAGAGAAACTCCCCCACCCTGTACCTAAAGCAAACCTCTTCCTTTTTGTCAAAAAAGAAAGACCAAAATTGAAAACAAAACAAAAACTGTGGGAAGTAACTCACCACTGTTCTTTGTTTCAGGCTTTGGGCCTGTTAACTATCTGCAAGGCTGTTGTAATGATGTTAATCTATTTTAATGGAATTGAAATGTGATATCCTGTGGTTTACGATGCACATTGTTTATAGCTTTAGTGCTTGATTTTGGGTTTCTTTCACAGATAAACTTCTGCACTGGAGGGGCCTCTCCTCCCCACGTTCTGCACATGGAGCCCTAATCCCCACGCCTGGGATGAGTGCAGAATATGCCCCGCAGGGTATTTGTAAGTTGAGCATTATTTCTTCTACAAATGTCCGTGTGTGTAGAGATGAGAGTTTCTGGAAATTACCTTTACTGTTTAAGTACTGAAGGGAGTTACTTCCAAAATAGATTGGCATATGTATTATTCCATTACTCATTTGCCTCCCACTCCCTCACTCCAGTGAGCCCCGAGGTGACTTTTTCTCCCCCGTTCTTTCCTTCCTCATAGAAGGCATGGAGCTGACAGCAGCTCGTCCCTGCGGGTCTTCTCCCCAGGACTTGTCTGGCTCCATGGCAGGTGACTGGATACGCCTGTGTGTTCAGAGCCCATTTTATTGTTGGACATTCACTCCCACGGCCTCATTTAGGACGTTGAATTTATTCCCTGGCATACATCTTTAACAGAGGCCAGAACCAAAAGGAGTCAGTTTAGAGTTACTCTAGAGTTACTCTAATGCATGTTATTTATGCATTTACGTGTGTATTTAAACATGATATATTTTTATATATAGGTGGTAAATTATATATGTGCCTCTATATGCATTTATGTGTATACACATACACATAATTTCTATTTATTTTTCTATTTTTAGAGAAAAATATGCAGCATTATGGTTAAAATGTAAGGATTCCGCTACCCCCTCCCCCCATTTACTTGTTCAAGCTCACTTTTATAGCGGGGACTTTATATGAAATTTAGATTTGTACATTTATAAAAATGTTTTTTGAAAGACGTTATTTTAGAAAGTAATACAGTTTGCTTCTCTGTGTAGGAACACATGGTATGAATCATGCATGGCTAAAATGTTGGGGGGGAGGGGTTGATTCCACTCCAAACACAAAAAAAGCAGGTTTAAGGAAAAAAGGGGTGTGACGACTACTTTTTACTTTGAAAGTAAATGAAAAATAACCTGTTGTGCAAAGAAAAAAAGAAAGGGCAAGGGTAATGGAAAGGAGAATAACAAAGAGCAAGGTGCATGAGTGAAGGCTACTACTGGGGCTGTTTTTTAGAGGGGAGGGAAACTAGACTTTCCCACCTTGTGAATCTGTCTGAAGAGCAGGGCCTGCACCCTGAGACTGAATTCAGAGCCAGCTGTTTATTTTTGTTAACTCCTAGGTAATCCTAGGTAACAAAGAGTTATTGTGTGAGTTTCACAAGCCCTTGGGTCCTGAGGGCTGGGTGGTGTAGGGGTTAAATTAAAAGCACCTCATCTGCCCTCCCTCCTCCCCAACCAAGCTGGGCCCAAGCCTGGGTTAGGTCACCCATTACAAAGGGTTTAGGGGGTTGGACCCAGGCTTTCGAGTTCCTACATGCTGGCTGGGTGGGGAGAACTCTCCTTGTGTTGCTGGGGGTGCCTGGGGCCTGCTCTTGGCTGTGGGAACAGAGCCACTCTTGGAGGGAAGGGAGAGAAGGGAGCAGGGCAGTTGAGAGCAGGGTGGAGTTGAGAGGCCAAGGGCAGCTGGCCTGGGAAACAGTTTAGTTCTCTCTCTTCAGCTTGGTCTTCCTGAGGGCAGGGAGTTTGGTTTGATGGGTGGGAAAGTTGGAGCCTGATGTGGAACCCCTGTCCTCTCCCCCCTTCCCAAAAAGGGAGGGTACATAGTTTGCTGGTACCTGTGCCAGCAGGACCAGTTTAGGAGTGACCAGAACAAGGTATGTGGAAATGGGTTGTGGGGTTCCAGAGAGCTCTAGAACAAAGCTGACACCCACGCCCCTCCACTGCATTAACCAGCTGCCCTTGGCTTTCAGCTCACTTAGCACTTACCTTGTCACCTTCTCTGCTTGTGACTTAAAATCGCCCTCTCCTGTCTCTCTAACCAGAGCCTCCTTTCCGCCTGGGGTAAGGCCTGGATTCGGACCTTCCTCTGGAAGCCATTCTGGGCGTGTAATGTGGTTAGTCATTAACCTCAGTAATTAATCACGCCTGGTAGTAATGAAAACTCACATTTATGTTGGACCTGATAGTTTACAGAGGGCTTTTATATACTTCTGTCATTTGAGCCTTACACTTGCAATTCTTAAAGGTATTGTGTTTATGCTCATTTTACAGATAGGAATCCTAAGGTTCAGAGAAATGAAGTGCCATCCCTGAGTCACAAGCTAGTAAATAACAGAGCAGGGGTCCAGCCTCAGACCTCCTTGTTCTTCTAAATCTTGAGGCTTAGCTCACATGACTTTTTAGCATTGGTGATACACTCGAAATGGGGGTCATTCCTTCCCATAAAATAAAATGAAATAAAATAAAAGCCAGTAGGGGGGCTACTAGCTCTTTTTAACCCTTTTGATGCTTTGAGTTCCTATGCTTGCAGGCCAGGTCTCAGTTTATTGCTCTAAATCAAAACAATCCCTGTGAATGCCCAATGAGGCTCTCAAATTGAGAAGTTGATTTTCATCAGAGTAAATGAAGAATATTATTATATTTTACAAGTCAATAAATCAATGTAGCCCTAATTTTGCCATGCAGAAAATCAATTCTGGTCTTTCTAAGCCATCAAAGATGTTATGAACAAAGTAATTTCACAAATTATGGCAAGTAACACATTTATTGATGACTGCAGTTTAGGAATTTAGAATCTGTGAGCACTGTAATATAATATGGTGCACCAGCACAAGCTGAGTGAAATACAGATTATATGGTGAAATTGTAATGCATCATTTGCTATTAGTGGACTGGTAATAATTACCAGTTTCAAAGCAGCCCTTTCCATGTAATCTTTAGTCGCAATCGTAACAGCCCTTCTCATTGACATTATGATTACACTAGCTGCCCTCATGATCTAGAATATCTAGTTGATGGGAATACTAAAATGCGATAGTGAAAACTGTATGTTGTGTGCTCATTATAAGATAAAATGCCATTTTCTCTGACCTGATACATGAGAGAGGGGAGGATAACACCACAGTGTTAACATACTGTAGCACGATCACATAGCTGGCTCTGAAAAAAAATTTAGGAAGCTCAGGGCAGCAAAATAAAATGGACTTTTTTTTTTGAAAGGATACAAATGAGATCCTTGGTGTAGTGCTGAATGCCTCAGATTTCGGCATTTACCAATGGCTGCATTCATGGCACGAGTGAAACCAGCAGCACTAATTATGGGTCCAGGCCTGGTTTCAATAGAAATATGACTTTAAGGCATTTGGGAGTGATGAAAGTGTTAAGGACTTGCTTCAGTTGACAAAGCTCCTTTTTTACTTACCCAATTCAGATTGTTAGGCTAAATGTATGATAATAACCTAGAATCCTAGAGAGGCAAGGGAGAAAGCCACGGAGGGTCACAGTAGTTGGAAACAGGTAGTTTTCTTCTTGCCTATTCGGGACCCAAATCATTGTTCAACAACAACAAAAAATTTATGAAAATACTCTAAATGAAGCTTTTTATTTCCCTCTTATGACAGGAGGCAAACAAAAATAGGCAGATAATGTGATACTAATGCAGCATTTTCTTTCTGCCTCCCTCCCCGCCCCCCACATTAGACAAATGTTGAAACCTAATTTTGGTATCTTACCATCTAATCTTGTAAAAGAGATTTACCCAGGAGTGGGATATATTGAGTGAGATTATAAATGCATTGTAAAGTAAATTACAAGGTCAGGGCAGGAGTCCATTATTTAGACAAGTGCTTGAGCGAGGCTGGCTTGTTTTGGAGTATGAGTGTTTGGAGCTCCTGAGAAGACCCTGCCAGTTTTTCTTTCTGACTTGCTAAATGGAGGAATCATATAATTGATTAATTCCTCGTTTCCACTTTTAGCTCCATGGTGAGTTTTGTCCCTTTAAAAAAAGTTACTGACAAATACTAGCTGTGGGCCAAAGGAACTCTTCTATAGCCCCTCTTAAAAGCTTGTTATTTCTGTTATATTTTAAGCCCTGTCTTTTTTGGCATCCCTGAGAAGTTACCTATTTTTCTCATCCTTGTCCTTTGTCCACCATCACTTGTGCCCTTTTTAATGCTACAGTTGACTGGTAAACTGTTGATTAGTTATTCCCTTTAGACACACACGTATGTATATTTATTTATTTTAAATTTAGCTATCTCCAAAAATCAATGATTTAGTGAAGTCAAGCTGGCCCCTCTTTGCCAAAGTGGCATTTACTACTCTTGGGTTCTTTTCAGCGAGAGAGCAATAATGTGACTTAAGCAGAGCCCTCTCCAGACGGCTTGGCTACTGGCCAAAGAGTTGACTGGCTGAACTGTGTCTTTCTGTTTCTTTCTCAACTGGAGCTGAGTCTCAGCCGAGGGCGCAGGATGGTGTATAATTTGGTGCACGTTGTTAGCCTCTCAAAATAATGAGGAGGAGGATAGTGTAGCATTTCTCAGCCTGCTGCCTGTCTTGGTGCTGGTTGCTGTAACTGTTGGTTAAACTAGGATGCTGTGTCTGCTCACGTTGACACCAGCCACTCCTCCCAGCTTCTCTAGACTTGCATTTGTTTGACTGGGGGACAACCCCTAAAGATTTGATACAGCCTGTCAGGTAAATCTGAAGTAAATTTCTTTTGGGATTTTCTCAACATCCCTTGAGATGAAAATGGGTGTCCCCATGAGGTGTTGCAGAACCAAAATTGGGACTCACTGACCCTCCCACAAGGTGGGATATGAGAATGTTGCTAGTCTCTAGTCCCTGGAAGTGTCTTATGAGTACCTTCTCATTTGAGCAATTTCAACAATTAGTGTGTTTCAGGCTAAGCTTAAAAGCATTTTTAGAGCCATAGAGAATTACAGGGAGTTGACTTTCTCCTGTTTCTGATATCTCTATGAAATGACTGCCTATTTAGAATGTTCACCAGGCACCCAAGAGGGAGCAGAATCATAGGATTTAGAAAATAAAAAAGTTTCCCTTAGATTACCTTGCCCAAATCCCTCATTTAAACAGATGAGGAAATGGAGGCACACAGAAAGGGAATGGATTTCCCCAAACCACAGCCAATGAGACTGGAAAGTTCAGAAGATGAGGTCTCTAGAAGGTAGGAATCCTCGTACTCAAGCTTGACGAGGTCAGGATTTTTTTCTGCTTTGGAGACTGGATATAAAATTCTCAGAACTAAAATTAATGGCAGGAAGCTGATTGGACAGATATTGTTTGGGCACCAACCACCAGGTCTGCAAGGCACCATCTAGGCACAGGGGTAGTCAGTGAGGGCTTAGGCCTTGGGGTTGAGGGGTGAGGGAAGGGAAGGCAGGAGGTGGAACATAAATAAGCAATTGCTGATGCCCGACTCGGTGATTAAACATTGATGTTGGTGTTGTATTATTTTGCAGGTAAAGATGAGCCCAGCAGCTACACATGTACAACTTGCAAACAGCCATTCACCAGTGCATGGTTTCTCTTGCAACACGCACAGAACACTCATGGATTAAGAATCTACTTAGAAAGCGAACACGGAAGTCCCCTGACCCCGCGGGTTGGTATCCCTTCAGGACTAGGTGCAGAATGTCCTTCCCAGCCACCTCTCCATGGGATTCATATTGCAGACAATAACCCCTTTAACCTGCTAAGAATACCAGGATCAGTATCGAGAGAGGCTTCCGGCCTGGCAGAAGGGCGCTTTCCACCCACTCCCCCCCTGTTTAGTCCGCCACCGAGACATCACTTGGACCCCCACCGCATAGAGCGCCTGGGGGCGGAAGAGATGGCCCTGGCCACCCATCACCCGAGTGCCTTTGACAGGGTGCTGCGGTTGAATCCAATGGCTATGGAGCCTCCCGCCATGGATTTCTCTAGGAGACTTAGAGAGCTGGCAGGGAACACGTCTAGCCCACCGCTGTCCCCAGGCCGGCCCAGCCCTATGCAAAGGTTACTGCAACCATTCCAGCCAGGTAGCAAGCCGCCCTTCCTGGCGACGCCCCCCCTCCCTCCTCTGCAATCCGCCCCTCCTCCCTCCCAGCCCCCGGTCAAGTCCAAGTCATGCGAGTTCTGCGGCAAGACGTTCAAATTTCAGAGCAACCTGGTGGTGCACCGGCGCAGCCACACGGGCGAGAAGCCCTACAAATGCAACCTGTGCGACCACGCGTGCACGCAGGCCAGCAAGCTGAAGCGCCACATGAAGACGCACATGCACAAGTCGTCCCCCATGACGGTCAAGTCCGACGACGGTCTCTCCACCGCCAGCTCCCCGGAACCCGGCACCAGCGACCTGGTGGGCAGCGCCAGCAGCGCGCTCAAGTCCGTGGTGGCCAAGTTCAAGAGCGAGAACGACCCCAACCTGATCCCGGAGAACGGGGACGAGGAGGAAGAGGAGGACGACGAGGAAGAGGAAGAAGAGGAGGAAGAGGAGGAGGAGGAGCTGACGGAGAGCGAGAGGGTGGACTACGGCTTCGGGCTGAGCCTGGAGGCGGCGCGCCACCACGAGAACAGCTCGCGGGGCGCGGTGGTGGGCGTGGGCGACGAGGGCCGCGCCCTGCCCGACGTCATGCAGGGCATGGTGCTCAGCTCCATGCAGCACTTCAGCGAGGCCTTCCACCAGGTCCTGGGCGAGAAGCATAAGCGCGGCCACCTGGCCGAGGCTGAGGGCCACAGGGACACTTGCGACGAAGACTCGGTGGCCGGCGAGTCGGACCGCATAGACGATGGCACTGTTAACGGCCGCGGCTGCTCCCCGGGCGAGTCGGCCTCGGGGGGCCTGTCCAAAAAGCTGCTGCTGGGCAGCCCCAGCTCGCTGAGCCCCTTCTCCAAGCGCATCAAGCTCGAGAAGGAGTTCGACCTGCCCCCGGCCGCGATGCCCAACACGGAGAACGTGTACTCACAGTGGCTCGCCGGCTATGCAGCCTCCAGGCAGCTCAAAGATCCCTTCCTTAGCTTCGGAGACTCCAGACAATCGCCTTTTGCCTCCTCATCGGAGCACTCCTCGGAGAACGGGAGCTTGCGCTTCTCCACGCCGCCCGGGGAGCTGGACGGAGGGATCTCGGGGCGCAGCGGCACGGGAAGTGGAGGGAGCACGCCCCATATTAGTGGTCCGGGCCCGGGCAGGCCCAGCTCAAAAGAGGGCAGACGCAGCGACACTTGTGAGTACTGTGGGAAGGTCTTCAAGAACTGTAGCAATCTCACTGTCCACAGGAGAAGCCACACGGGCGAAAGGCCTTATAAATGCGAGCTGTGCAACTATGCCTGTGCCCAGAGTAGCAAGCTCACCAGGCACATGAAAACGCATGGCCAGGTGGGGAAGGACGTTTACAAATGTGAAATTTGTAAGATGCCTTTTAGCGTGTACAGTACCCTGGAGAAACACATGAAAAAATGGCACAGTGATCGAGTGTTGAATAATGATATAAAAACTGAATAGAGGTATATTAATACCCTTCCCTCGCTCCCACCTGACACCCCCTTTTTTCACCACCACCCCTTCCTTCCCCATGGCCCTCCAGCCCCACTCCCTGTAGGATTTTTTTTCTAGGCCCATGTGATTTAAACAAACAGACAAACAAACAGAAGTAACGGAAGCTAAGAACATGAGAGTGCTTGTCACCAGCACACCTGGTTTTTTTTCTTTTTCTTTTTTCTTTTTCTTTCTTTTTTTAAAATTTTTCCTTTATGTTCTCACCGTTTGAATGCATGATCTGTATGGGGCAATACTATTGCATTTTACGCAAACTTTGAGCCTTTCTCTTGTGCAATAATTTACATGTTGTGTATGTTTTTTTTGTTTTTTTTTGTTTTTTTTTTAAACTTAGACAGCATGTATGGTATGTTATGGCTATTTTAAATTGTCCCTAATTGGTTGCTGAGCAAAAATGTTGCTGTTTCCAGTTCCGTTCTGAGAGAAAAAGAGAGAGAGAGAGAAAAAGACCATGCTGCATACATTCTGTAATACATATCATGTACAGTTTTATTTTATAACATAAGGAAGAAAAACAGTCTTTGTTTTAACCCTCTATAGACAGAATAGATAGCACTGAAAAAGAAAAACTCTATGAGCTAATTGTCTGTCTCTAAAGGGTTAAATGTATCAATTGGAGAGGGAAAAAAGGCCTTGAATTGACAAATTAACAGAAAAACAACAAGTTTATTCTCTCATTTGGTTTTAAAATATGAGTGCCTTGGATCTATTAAAACCACATGGATGGTTCTTTCTACTTGTTATAAACTTGTAGCTTAATTCAGCATTGGGTGAGATAATAAACCTTAGGACCTATAGCATTTAATTCTATATTGTATTTCTCACAACGGTGGCTACCTAAAAATATGACCCAGTATGTCCTAGTTAATCATCATTTTCCCTTTAGTTTAATTTTGTTAACAAAACTGATTATACCAGTATAAAAGCTACTTTGCTCCTGGTGAGAGCTTAAAAGAAATGGGCTATGGTGCCCAAGGTTTTATTTTTTTTTAAATGATTAAATTGAATGTGTAATGTGCAAAAGCCCTAGAACACAATTAAATACATTAGTAAGGAGTTCATTTGATGACGATAGTTGTTTTAAATAATGCCTTTAAAAAAAATTCTGGCACCAAAAGAAATAGATCCAGATCCACTTGGTTGTCAAATGGACAATCAAATAATAATCTTTAAGACCTTGTATACCACATTAAAAAGAAGAGGCTGACAGTAAGTTTGACAGAGGGGAACAGAGGGGAAAAAATATGTGATTTATTAGCACAACGTGGTACTATTTGCCATTTTTAACTAGAACAGGCATATAAGCTAATATTGATACAATGATGATTAACTATGAATTTCTTAAGACTTGCATTTAAATGTGACATTCTTAAAAAAAGAAGAGAAAGAGTTTTAAGAGTAGCAGTATGTCTGTGCTCCCTAAAAGTTGTACTTCATTTCTTTTCCATACACTGTGTGCTATTTGTGTTAACATGGAAGAGGATTCATTGTCTTTATTTTATTTTTTTAATTTTTTCTTTTTTATTAAGCTAGCATCTGCCCCAGTTGGTGTTCAAATAGCACTTGACTCTGCCTGTGATATCTGTATCTTTTCTCTAATCAGAGATACAGAGGTTGAGTATAAAATAAACCTGCTCAGATAGGACAATTAAGTGCACTGTACAATTTTCCCAGTTTACAGGTCTATACTTAAGGGAAAAGTTGCAAGAATGCTGAAAAAAAATTGAACACAATCTCATTGATGAGCATATTTAAAAAAAAAACTAAAAAAAACTTTGCCAGCCATTTACTTGACTATTGAGCTTACTTGGACGCAACATTGCAAGCGCTGTGAATGGAAACAGAATACACTTAACATAGAAATGAATGATTGCTTTCGCTTCTACAGTGCAAGGATTTTTTTGTACAAAACTTTTTAAAATATAAATGTTAAGAAAAAATTTTTTAAAAAAACACTTCATTATGTTTAGGGGGAACTGCATTTTAGGGTTCCATTGTCTTGGTGGTGTTACAAGACTTGTTATCCATTTAAAAATGGTAGTGGAAATTCTATGCCTTGGATACACACCGCTCTTCAGGTTGTAAAAAAACATACATTGGGGAAAGGTTTAAGATTATATAGTACTTAAATATAGGAAAATGCACACTCATGTTGATTCCTATGCTAAAACACATTTATGGTCTTTTTTCTGTATTTCTAGAATGGTATTTGAATTAAATGTTCATCTAGTGTTAGGCACTATAGTATTTATATTGAAGCTTGTATTTTTAACTGTTGCTTGTTCTCTTAAAAGGTATCAATGTACCTTTTTTGGTAGTGGAAAAAAAAAAAAAAGACAGGCTGCCACAGTATATTTTTTTAATTTGGCAGGATAATATAGTGCAAATTATTTGTATGCTTAAAAAAAAAAAAAAAAAAAAAAGAGAGAAACAAAAGTGTGACATTGTACAGATGAGAAGCCATATAATGGCAGTTTGGGGGAGCCTGCTAGAATGTCACACGGATGGCTGTCATAGGGGTTGTACATATCCTTTTTTGTTCCTTTTTCCTGCTGCCATACTGTATGCAGTACTGCAAGCTAATAACGTTGGTTTGTTATGTAGTGTGCTTTTTGTCCCTTTCCTTCTATCACCCTACATTCCAGCATCTTACCTTCATATGCAGTAAAAGAAAGAAAGGAAAAAAAAAAAAGAAAAAAAAAAAAAAAAAAAAAAAAAAAAAACCAATGTTTTGCAGTTTTTTTCATTGCCAAAAACTAAATGGTGCTTTATATTTAGATTGGAAAGAATTTCATATGCAAAGCATATTAAAGAGAAAGCCCGCTTTAGTCAATACTTTTTTGTAAATGGCAATGCAGAATATTTTGTTATTGGCCTTTTCTATTCCTGTAATGAAAGCTGTTTGTCGTAACTTGAAATTTTATCTTTTACTATGGGAGTCACTATTTATTATTGCTTATGTGCCCTGTTCAAAACAGAGGCACTTAATTTGATCTTTTATTTTTCTTTGTTTTTATTTTTTTTTATTTGGATGACCAAAGGTCATTACAACCTGGCTTTTTATTGTATTTGTTTCTGGTCTTTGTTAAGTTCTATTGGAAAAACCACTGTCTGTGTTTTTTTGGCAGTTGTCTGCATTAACCTGTTCATACACCCATTTTGTCCCTTTATTGAAAAAAATAAAAAAAATTAAAGTACACAATGTAAGCTTCTTGTGTCCTCATTTGACACACTCTGTAAATTACTTTCAAGAAAATAACAGGTTTTAAGAGAAGGCCAGTCAGTCTTTTTCAGGATTATTTCTATGGGCATTTTGATGCGTGTATTATACCCTAAAGGAACATAAAGTACTTACTATATTAAAATAGACATCTCTAATCATGGAAATAGTTTTTAGGCTTTACAGTTCTAGAGTACTTTTCAAGAAACGAAAGGTGTTTGCAGTCTGACGTTAAAAACTTTTGCTCCATCTCTTGGCAGAAATCCATTCAGATATAGGTGAAAAAGTTGCTGGTAATAGCATCTTAAACTTTTATTTCCTTTGGATTTTTTGCCGTTCTTATCTGAAAGTTCTTTTCTATTCTCCCATCCTTGCCCTATCTTAGAACATAATGTAAAAAAAGGTTTTTTTAAAAAAATAATTTCTTTAGTTTCCACATAAGAGTCTTTCCTCATAACAAAAATAAACTCACTCCTTAAATCGAAAAATCCAGAAACAGAGGAATCAGGTTAAAAAAATAAAGGTGTGTGGGGGGAGGGAGAGAAAAGAAAGCAGCAACCAGGGGTTTAGCCAGACATAGCCAACTCTCTGGAATCAGCCACTGATTTCCTGAGATGCGTGGTGGTTTGCCCTGTGATCCCAGGAGCCCTGAAGCTACAGATCATATTAGGTGTTTTTATAGGGTCTTCCTGGCTGATAGCAAATGAGGGCGGGAATACCCTTCAGTTATCTTTTGACCAACCAACAGATTTATGAAATGTCTTTGAAAAGTAAGTTAGGTCTATTTTTAAGATCTTTCCTTAGAAATCTATGTTATCAGTTTTACAAATACTGCATGTTGCAGCATCTATTTGCTTTATTAAAACACATACCTCTGTGATACTGTCTCCCTGTTCCCAGTGTAGATGAATGGATACGACATTGTTCTTATTTTTGTAACAACCAAAACAAAAGCTGTTCTGTTGTCTTCTTGTGGTAGCATTTTTTGTTGCTCAGTTCTTTATGCCCAAGTGCCTGTGAAGTGGCCTTTTATGTAATGCCTTTTATCTGAGGCAAGAATAGTTTTATCTTTCCAAAGTATAGAGAAAGTACGTATTTGTTTAAAAAGTCAGTTTGGGTGTGGAGCAGAGAGGACTCCACTAAGAGGATTTTGGAGAAGATTGCACAGGAACTGCGACGCAGGGTACCTAGGAGAACTTGCTATTTGGCAGAGAACTGAGAAGAGATGTACGTGTTTTAGATTAGATTACTCCAAGACTGAATCGAAACTGCTGTTCAAGACAGTGCCATGCCAGTTTTAGATGTGGTGACTTCTGCTCTATCATATTAAATGACCATAAAACCTCTGTGTGTCCCGATTACTCTTTTATTAGGAGCTATGAGTGCAGCTGTGTAGATTTTATTTACAGTATTCATTTAAATTTCTCAGGATATGATGCTCTTAGTGTAATTAGGTTTTGCATCCTGACAGACAGAATTAATGGTGAATACTGTATACTTGCATTTTCAAATTTCTTAAATCAAGTGGGGAATGGGAAGGGGTGCAAACATCTGGTGATAAATCACAGATTATGTTTGATTCACATGGTCCCAAAGTTAAATAAATTTATTAAGGACAGGTCCTTCAGGTTACTTAGTCTCCTGACTTATTGAAGCCTTTTGATAAAATATTATTTCTGAAGCTGGACCATGAAAACCTAGCCACAAGAATATAACTTAAAAAATGGCACTTTTATATCCACAACCCTAAGATTTAAAATCTTAATATAAAATAACCTAAAAACCATTTCCAACAATAAGATAAATTCTTGGTATATTTTTTAAACGAGGAAATACTAAGAGCATTAATATCTTCCAAAATTCTTGAGTAAGTTTTTGTAACACTCGACATGCTGACGGAATGGTCTCTACATACCTAAACTCCTGACGCTTAAAATGTTCCTTTTTATCTTTATTTTGAGAACAACGTAATAAATAGGAATACAGAAAATACTAGTTCTCATCGATTTTGACTCAAAAACTTTTCCAGTGCATATACACCCTCTTTCCTGAGACCATCTGCTATCCTCTCTCTGTTTAGGACCTACAAAAGGACTGAAACCAACATGTTTTAAAGGTTGCTAAGAAGTGAGGTGAACACGGTTCTTCATTTGTACCAGCCACGGCAGGAAGTGTGAATGAAGTAGTTGAGTTTTTCCCAGGGGGGTCTGTGGATAGAATTGCTTATTTAAATACCGTGTTTTGTATATGCAATAAGTCCATATTGTATATATTCATAATGCTTCGAGTGAGAATTTGAAAGGAAGAGGTGGGGGGGTGGGTGGAGTGGATTAGATATAATTTCAACTGGAGAAATAAGGAAATCAGGGGGTTTATTCACAAATGCTTAAAGTTGGCTGAAAGGTACTGGGATTATTTGTGGTTGTCCTGAAAAGGAGTTGAGAAGCCTCAGTCCCTCATCTTGTCCTGCTTCTAACACTTTACTCACAGAGAGTGAGGGAAGAAATACAGTGTTTTCTTTTTTTAAACCTCTTTCCCCCCTCCATACACTCACAAACATGATTTCTTATGACTGTGCTGTAATTGTGTGTTCTTCATTATGATTCTGTTACTCCGTTGTCCCTGGGCCTGGTGTGTACAAGAATACCCCATTCTCTTTCTTTCAGAATGCTTCCCATTTAATAAACAAAAAAAATTGTGGGAATTTTGCTGGTACGGGGATGGGCTTGGCAGTGTTCTTTCAACCTGCTTGGAAAAATGTTTTTTTAAAAAAAGACTGCTAACTTTTAAAAGGCATGAGCCACTTAGCAAATTTTCCTAAGTGTCTCCTAGGGCACTGCAGCTTTCCTAATTGAGAATAAATGAGCCCATTTGTAGCAAAATGGACATCAGAACACATAGATGGAATTGGGATTATGTGCATTTATTCTGGGGCTGCTATAGCTACAAATTGTAGGCATGGATTGTTGGGTATGCTCTTTGGCTTGCTGGCATCTCGTTATCCCATTAGCCCACTGTTTCCTTCACTATGGCACATGGCTGGCTGGTGAGCCAGCCTTTAGGGGGATGGGCCTGTTTCTCTCTCTCTCTCTATTTCCCAGTGTCATTTATGGTCATGGGATATGATTAATTCCTCCCTTCCGAAAGGGAAAGGAGACCAATACAGTTCACACGGGTCATTGTACTTAAGTACCTAAACTTGGCTAAACACAACTCAATGGTTGATCCAAATACTGTTTTTCCTTTCTGTAAAGTGGCAAAAACTATTTAAAGGGGACACATGTATCAGGTCTTTTACAGAGACAGCAGAAAAGGCAATTTAAGCAATTTCCCCAAAGTATCCTCTAAAGCAGGAGCCCTCAAACCCATAGGGGGCTGTGCTTTTAAATAACAGCGAATGTGGTACATGCCCAGGCTATACTTTGTCAGGGCTTTAAATATTGGTAGCATGTCGCACAAAGGGGTTTGATTGGGGTGTCAGCTAAAGGGGCCTCAATGACAGTGACTTAGCGCTGGGACTGGGAATGGGATCCCCCAGAGCCCACCTGGACACAGCAGGGCCCTCAGCCCAGGTCTCCACTGCTGGGGGGCGGGTGCGTGAGAACAGCTGAGCTCCAGACCCCGGGCCTCCTGCGGCGCCAAGTCAGGGGACAGGAGGCCCCAGGCCCCTGCTTCGGGTCGCCATGGCAACGAGGCCTGGAATGCCACAGTGGTAGCCTCTTCCTCGGCACATCCGGACTCCCCGTTCTGCTGCTTCAAGTCAATGTCCACAGCAAGGGAGGAACCCCGGAGGAAAATAACCACTCCCTTCTTCCCTTCACCATTGCCTTCCCCCTTGCAAAAAAAAGACAAAGAAAAGAAAAGAAAACTGCATGTGTGAAAGAAACTACAGGCAGTTTTTGGTGCAATTTGAGAGCAACTATTTTGGGTTCTGGTTTTCTCCTCAGAGATTTGTTCGCCTCTTGTAAATCGTTGGCTGCTTTGACGTTGAACTTGATGACATTTCATGTTTTCGTTGTGCTGCTTTTACATCAATTTTGATTTTTTTGTTTCTTTATAATTTTATTATTATTTTAAGAAAATGGCCCCCTTCCCTCCTACCTCTCCCACTCTCCTCAACCAAAGGACTGTTTCCTACTAAGTTTTCTCAGTGTAAGGGAAAGTGTTTCCTTCCAGGTGTGTCCCCAGTTTCTTAGGACTGTCATATGATTGGGCGGGGTCGGGGGTCTGGAAACTTTGGGAGACAAAAGGGAGGGAGGCTTGGGAAAGCCGCTCAGAGCTCAGAGATATTTGGGAAGGGGAGACTGAGTTTAAAATCATGCTTAAGATGTCAGTGGCTCCACCTGTGGTTGATTTAAGTTATATTTGAAAAAGCTAGTTAGAGAACAGAAAGTCGCTGGGCCAAGTCACACCTGTACTTTTTTTTCCCCCTCCTCTGTCTCCAACCTCTTTCTAGGTTCTTCACACACCCCCATTCGGCGTAGTTCCCAGAGAGCTCAAGATGTGTGGCAGTTTTCGGATGGAAGCTCGAGAGCCCTTAAGTTCTGAGAAAATGTGAAGCCCCCCGGGGCGGGGTGGATGTGCCGCCCAGGCCCAGCCGACGTCAGCGTGGTCTGTCATCCTGCTAGTTTGTGATGTTTTCTGACAGTAGCCTCCAAGAAGCCGTTGTGCGAAGACAGAGTCCTGCAGAGTCCTTCCAGCCCAGGCCTGCAGTGCCATTTTATTTATATTTTTTAATAAAAAGTAAAAACAAAAAAACACACCCACATTGGAACAGTGAAGCAGTCCTATATAGAGGGCCCGTGGACCACTGCTGTCCTGAGTGATGTCCCAGCCCTTTTGAAACCAGCCAACCTAATTACCTGTATTGTGGAAATGCGCATGAGTCCCCATCCCCTTGTTTCTATACATTCTATGTTGTCTTTTAAAAAGTGTGCTTAACATTGACACAATAAATGTTGGAGCTTTAGGTGGTGTTTGCTTGTTCTTTAATTTTTAATGCTTCTAAGGCAATGCAGCTGCTTATGACTTTGTATTTCTGTACCCGTTTCCTACAGACCCCCATTGGGTGGGTTTGGGGAATGGGTAGGAGGGGAAATAAGCTACTGCTTATCAGATGGCATAAATTTTCAAGGAGAATCAAAATGCAAAACTTGGGAATAAATCAGAGCAATATCATAATTAATGTAGTAGTAGTGTTGCTGTTTATTGATGCTGAAGTGTGGTTTTCCTAACTGTCTGACTTATAATTTGCATACTATTAAATAATGCATAATATGGCATGCTGAATCCTGTTTTTCAAATATATGCTTTTGGTGGCTACCATGCAGGATTTGAATTTGTCTTTTAATTTAGCTAAAGAAAGATAACGTCAGTGGGTGAGTGGTAAATCCTAAAGAAGGTGATAAATGTCAATAGTTGCTTATTAAATATTCTAATTTTAGGTGTCCAAACCTTTGGCAAATATATCTTAAAGCAGACAAACAAACAAACATAAAATTTCTTTAGTACGTCCATCAGGAAACTTGGGGCAGATTTTGTTAGGGGAAAAGTTATAGGAGGGAAGAGGTTCACATCAGAATAGACCTTTGTCATCATAGTAATGCCCCATTCCTTAGAAATTAGTGAGTGACACATAAGTTAGATCTACAAACAGGTGATAAAAATTCCTTCTGGCCCAGTTAATTTGCAAAGAACTTTTCTCAATTTGGTGTTTTCTACTGCCTGGAGAGCCAGAGGAGAATTAGAAACAATAATAGTATGTTAAGATAGGTTTATAAATAATAGAACTCAGACACCTGTGTATCATAGATTTACATACTGGCTGTGAATCTAAGTGGGGAAAATCTTACCCACTCGCCCTCTGTCTGGCTAGATTACCTAGTCTAGTGAAAAGATAGCAAAATAATTGGCATCTAGATTCTTTCCTACTTATTCATCATAAATAATGACTTTTTACAGTAGTGTGCTACCTCATACTTTATACCATGCTTTCACGTGCATTATTTCATCTGATCCTCATCAGGACAGATCTCACAACTTCCACTTTATGGATGAGGAGACCAAGGCTCACCAAGGTTAAGGGCTTGCCGGAGGACGTGCGGGGACCATAGAGAAGCCAGGTTTTCTGGTTTCTAGTTCAGAGCTAATTCCATTGAACTCTGCTTAACTCTGATTGAAGGGAATGTCTTTTCCTAGGGTGCCTCTCCCTGTGTTAGCGCACATGCCATAAATGTTCACAGACACACGTGTGGTCCCTCCCCACACAGACCAAGGATGTCCACTGGTGAAGGCAGAGTTGTCTCTTCCTGTGAACAGCTGTGTGTACTGCAGAAGGAAGCTTGGATCGGGGGGTCCCTCCTTGACATTCCCTTTCCCCTGTGGCTTTTCCATGACAAATAAATAACCCTGATTGCACAGGTGGCCCTGGCGGGTTTTTGAGAGTTCCACTCATCAGACTAGATCACGGAGAAACCCTCTCCCTGCCCCGTGCTCTGCCTCTGTGTTGTTGAAACCTAATACCACAGGGATTCTGTGATAGCATCCTCCCTAAATGAGCTAAGTTCCCTGCTGATACCTAGAAAGAGTGACACCACTTCCAAAGGAAGCCCCGGACTGAAACAGAACAATCATGAGTTTTTAGACTTCAGCCCTGGCAACTGCACTTGGAGTTCACTACACTTGCATTTGTGGTCTGTGTCTCCCCCCACCCCCGCCCACCTCTTCTTCTCAGAGTCAGTTTTGTAAGTAAATGGGTAACTCTCAAAATGGGTTGGTGGTGGAGGAGGGGAGAAAGAAAGTGGATAAAGGGTATCTTGTTTTCCTCCCCACTTTGGAGAAGAAAAATTCCTTGCTAAAAACAAAACAAAATAAAACAACCATGTCTTCTCCCATACCTTTTTTAGTAGAAAGAAAATAAACATTCATTTATGGAATTCATTATGAAATAATGTTATGCTAGGGCTAGAACTTTTGAAATCCCACACAGGATTGATGATTCAGGAAGACATCTCTCTGTGCAATAGGTCAAGGTCATGGTTATCCATGAATGGTGGAAGCAGGGGAAGGGACTGACAAATCTGACTGGGGTCCTTGCTGTGCCCTCTCTGGATAGTGAAACTTCAAACTGCAGAGAGATTAATTGGTTGCCTGGCATGCACTGAGCATGGATTAGAGGACACAGTCCTGGCTGCTTGGATGGTGGAGACAAAATATGGGGCCTTGTTCTTACCCTCCCAAGCCTGGTCTATGAACATTAATTTTTTGGTCTGTTCAGATTGTCACACTATACAGAAAAGATCTGTTAAGCTTTAGGGTCCATAATGGCAGAGAGAATCTCAGAGCCCCTGAGGCACCCAGTATCCAGTCTGTAGAATATGGGCAGTTTAAAAAAAAATCTTAGGCAAGGAGAACAAACTTGAATTCTGCTGAGGTCTGAGTGCTCCAAACCTTGGCAGAATATTTCCTTGGCACTTTTGCTTGGAGTTTTCAAGAACATTTGGATGAGAGCCAAGCCCTTCAAGTGGTCAGGCATATCTTTTGGGTTCTGTGAGCATTGACGTGATTTTTTTTTTTTTGTGGGCTAGGTAGTGAGGTTAATGTTGAAGAAGATGATTCATATTAACATAGGTTGTTGGTTTAAAAAAAAAACAACAACCGGTGTTAATGTTTATTTCTATAAAAAATTCTTATTGTACAAATTGTTGTCCTCAAAATAGTGGTAGAGAGGATTAGAATTGAAGTATTTGTGGACTGCTGGTTCTCTTCTTGCAGTATGCCACGTAGCTTTCGCTCCTTTTTGGGTATAGCGTGAGAGAAACAAGGAATTTTGAGTCGGGTGGAAGTTCAGAAACAACAAATGTTGCAAGCACATCTTCCTTCTTCAAGAACTCATCCTGAGCTCTTAACCAGCAGGGAAACAGTAACATTATATTTCTTTCCTCTGATGCCCTAGTAGAGACAGCACCTTCAGTTTGTATTCCCCTGGGGTTACGCTAAGCCAAAGAACTTCTCATTTCCAGCAAAATCCAGAGCACTAATTATTTTCCTTTCTATCTTAGTGCAAATTAAAATGGCTTACTGCTAATCACATTACCTTTCCCCTTGCTTTTATGTTTTTAAAAATGCTCCCAGGAAATACTTAAGGTTTATAGAACACTTTTATATACATGATAGAATCCATTTTCATCATGATTCTATAAATTAGGTACGAAAAGAATAGACTAAAACTGAAAGAAACCATAGCAATTATTCATTTTACAGATCAGGGCAACAGAGGTTCAAAGACTAAGTGGTGTATCTAAAATCACACAGCATGAAAAAATGTCGGCGCCGAGGTTGAAACCATATAGTTAGTCAGTGACTGAGCCAGAATTGGAACCCAAAGTCTCCCAGATTCTGTGCAAAGGAATTCAAATGTGACCCACTAAATTCAGAAACAGGAAAGTGTGCATTTCAGAAGTGTTTCAGAATGAAATCGAAAGCTTGTTTTGGTGGTGCTAGTCCTAGTAGGGAACACGTAAGAATGCCCAGCCTTCCAAGGGTTTCTAAATAGTATCTCTATGAAAGAGAACATTTAGGTCACTACCTGGAAGTATTGTTCTTTAATTTACCCTGTCAATGGTAGAAATAACCAAGAATGGCTGAGAGATGGCTTTTAAAGTTAAAAGGGCATAAAAAAGAGCTACACATTAAACCAAAATCATTTCAATTGACTTAAATAGATCTCACAATCTGTTCTATTCTCTGGAAAGGATTTAAGAGAAACACCCACTTAATTTAAATTTTGAGGCCACTTCACATCCTCTTAGGGAATCCAAATAGCCAATAGCTGGACCTGAATCTTGTTACTGGGGGATATTTAATTTTGAGTTCAAAGGTGGTGAAATATCCGTGAATTAAAGGGACGGTTGATGGAAATGATATACAACTCTGGGTTGCGGGAATTATTCCACTTAATATGCTATTTATGCCTCACGTTTTTTCTGTGCAACATGAAACCTTATTCATTTTCCCTTTCAGTCAGGGGTTCCTGCTCTGTTTAGAGATGTACGTACTTTGCCTCTTCCTTTATGTGATCTGCCGTGTTCAGCTCCTCTGCTGCCATTTCTTTCCTTGCCAGTCACCCTGTGATTCACACTTACTTCTTCAAGTGGACACGGGTTGACTTGGAACATCTCGGGCTGACAGGGCTGCAGGTGCTGGTGCCGCAGCTGGTTAGAGTCTGCGCAGGCAAAGCTGACCCGAAAGAGAGCAGGACAGTGGGGAGCCTTGTAGGGCAACAGCAAATCAAATGTCCCTGTTGCGGATGGTCTGAGAGGAAGTAATTTGCCTGCTTTTGTCCCCAGCGATCGGTCCCTGAATTTCCTTGGATGATAGTGCAAACAGGCAGCCCCCGCTGCCTTTTCTGTCCCCTCGCCCCTTTCTCCCTGCCAGCTTGTCCTCTAGTTTAGGATGTGTATAAAGCCAGCAGACGTGTACATGGATAATCTTCCTTTCGGCTCTAAGATTTGCAGAGTGTTGCTCACATCCCTCTTTCAGAGTGACTGATTCTACCTGTTGCTTGCTTCACCACACAAAGAGGAAAATCCAAAATGCAAATATTCCTCTTTAGAAACTCACCCAAAGCTTAGAACTCAGGAACACAGAGATTTTCCTTTAAAGCAGTCCCCTTTGTGTGGATTTGCCTGTAGCCACTATGCCTTATTTGTAGAACTCTTTAATTTTCAGTTTCTCCAAGAGCCGGTTCTCTTTTCCCTCTGACACACAGGCTGATGTGCTGGAGGTGGCCTCTTGTGTTTTTTTGGCCCAGACTGGTGATCAGTGTCAGTGTTTGACACTGCAGCGTTATATCTGCCACACTAACCCACCTGGCCTCCCCCTCTCTGTACTTGACCCCATGCAAGGCCATTCTACTCACCGAGAGAGGAAAGGACACACTCAACCTACTGCTTTCCAGCAGCACGCAGCAGTCACAACAGTAAGAGACATTCATGCGTTTTGTACTCTGCATGGGATTGGGGGCACTGACATCCAGTCTTGACGACTGTGGGGAAATGGGGTTCTGGACTATCTTCTGAGTGGGCTTTCCTTTGTTTTTGGTTATTAAATCCATTTTCTTTTTAAGATTAAGTTACAGAAAAATGTACCACTGATTTTTGTAATCATGCTCACATTTTTTAATCCATTGCATGTGCAGTGCTCAGGGTGCATTTTATCATTTAGGTTGCACCTTAAGGTTAGAGGTCCCTCTCCTACCCATTGCCCTGCTGGAGGGTAGTGTTGGAGGATCGCCTTCTCCCACAGGGCCTTGGCACCTCACCAAGGGTGGCAAAGCATCACACTTCTACTGCTGCCTGGAGATCGAGGGCCAGCACGTGTCTGAAAATGCTCTCTCTGACTGAGAACCTAACCCTTCTTATCTTTGGCTGGCAGACTGCCAGGAGCTTGGCAAAGGGAAAATATAGGTGAAAGTAGAAATAATAATATCAGCTAATGTTTATTGAGAATCCACTATGTTCTAGGCATAGTGATAAGTGTTTTCTATGCATGTTCTTATTTCTTCCTCATAACCATCTTGTGGGGTAGGTACAATTATCATTTCCATCCTACTGAAGCTCAGAGAGACTAAATGACATGTCCGAGGCTATACCACTAGTACTGCTACTACTATGTGACTTCAGATCCTTCACCCTTAACCTCTACATATTGATTCCCAATATCTATCTCATTCTGGAATTTCTTCACCATTTCTAATGCCAAGGCTGAGTGCACTGTATTAAAAAAAAATAACAGTGCTGATTAAACTGATTAAGAAGCCTATTTAGAGTGGCTTTGCTTTGAGGGTTCTGGTCCCATTAACTATCCAGAAAAGCTGGTGTCATTATTTCCTGTAGTGCTACATTTCTGTCCATCCTTGGCATGGGAGGACCAGTTTAATTTTGTGAGGCATATCTGAGGAATTCACTCATGCATCTTCTCTATCTGCAGTAAGGCTTATTCATTTGTTCAATCAACAAATATTTATTAGGTCCCTGCTATATGCAACCCACCGAGTTAAGTGCTGGGGAAGGAATGCAGAGAGGTAAAAGGCGCAGAAATTGCCACCGGTGGAGAATTAAATTAATTAGAATCCTACTAAATAACTGGTCTCAGTTAAGTTGGTGTGGTGAGAACAGTGGGCCTTTTAAAATGCTAATATATAATTCACTTTGCCAATGTAGACAGCAGTCCCAGGCCAGGGGCTTCAGTGCTCCAGAATGAATGGGAATTTTGTTCCTTATACCTTATCAGGAGGATGCACACTTAAAAGTTATTTTTCAATTGGTGGGGATGAGTATACACTGATGTTTCCTCATGTATTTGGCCCAGTCCTTTTTGTAAATAATAACACCATATGATTTAGGAAAAGGGTAGTAATTGGAGCACAGTCTTTGTCCTGTGATCAAAGATAAGTGATCTCTACAGGGGATAACTCTGAGCTGACCTGTAACTGATTACCTGCTACTGGTTCATTCTATATGGAACATGACAAAGAAATATTTACTTCTCCTATGTGCAGTATTATAATCTCTCTCAAAACATCTGTACAAGCAAAGATTTTCTCCCTACCCTACCGTGTACAAGGTGGTGTTCTAGGCACCGTGGGGAGTTATGAAAAGCTCCAAGCCCCAATTCCTGTCCTCAAAGGGATTATAGTAGGTCCTACTTGAAGGATAAGATTATTAGCACAAATGCACGTAACAATGGAAGGGTGCAACATCACTAATTCATAAATGAGAGACACAAACTGGAGCAATGTAGAGGAAGATAATTTCTCTGGGGCCCACAAAGATGCTGGGCTTTCAGTGGGTCATCAAAGGCAGACTGAGATTGAGATGATAAAGAGAAAGGTGAGGGCAAACCAGCTCGAGGCAGGGCTGTGGTGCTTGGAGGGCCATGATAGACCAGTGTGGCAGGAAGAGGTGCGTCTATGGAAACGATGGAGTAAGCTCGGAAACTTCTTTGGGGTGGTATTATGGAGGCCCTTTAATGATAGGCTAAGGGGCTTGTATTTTATGTTATGGTCAATAAAATTTTTTAAAAAACCTTATAGTCAGCACATAGTTTTTCAAAATCATGTCCATTATAAAGTTTTAGGGAGAGTGTAGCAGGGTGTGGAATGGATTGAAAGGGAACTCAAAGGAAGCCAAGAGACCAGTAGGGGCCTAATCCTTGAAGTGCTGCCCATTTCACAGAGGAAGGGCTGTGCTGTGGGCATAGTGGGTCAAACTACGTAGTCGTCCTTGCAGCATTCATAGACAGTGTTCCATTGTTCGATGGTGTATCTAGATCTCCCATTGTGCTGGTCTAGATCCATCCCAGGTTGTCTACAGAAGCCAACAAAAGGTCTTCCTTATAGGTTATTGTTAGAAGCCCACACAACAAAGAGCCTAAAGATAAAGACTTCGAGGCCCAAACAGGTCATTCAGTTCCTAAAGATTGACTATTTTTACAATACAAAGGTTCGAGGCCCAAACAGGTCATTCAGTTCCTAGAGATTGACTATTTTTACAATACAAAGGAAGACATCATGTCTCATCAAGCATTTAACACTTCAGTCTCATGTTTCAAAGCAAAATGATAAACCCAACTGGAAAAAGAACAAAAAGCTACAAGATTTTTGCAGGTTAGCGAGCTCCAAGGACTTTCTTTTCTTGGGGGAAGGTTTGAGAATTTTTTGATTCTCATGACTATTTGCAAAAGTTGTATTACATTGCTTCTTCTTTGCAGTATGCTCGTGGGTACAGGCCATGTCCTATAGTAATATTATTTTATTGTCATTTGGCTACCACACTGGATGGATTTCAGCCATGGATTGGAATAAGCAAGCATGCTCACGCATAATCAGAGAAATATTCTCTGCACAAAGTAAGGCAGAGTGGGCTGGGGCTTCACTCTCTGGGAGCTTACGTTTCAAAAATAGAGCCCTTGTATTCTGGTATTGAGTCTTAAGTATGTCATCTGGTGTCCTTCCACACCTCCCTTCCAGCTGCTTACCACCATGTTCCTCCTGGAAGCAGGATTGGTCCACAACTGTCCAGTGTCTAAGTAAGGATATTTAAGGCACATGAAGAATTCCTTTTTGGCACTGGGTTGTGAAATCTCCATTTCACACTAGAGTTTTTCCCAGAGCCCCCTCTCCACTCCTGTGACCTGTCTATGGTCATAAGTCCTAGCAATGGCCCCACTCCTTGGGATGGTGGCCTACGAGCAAGAATATTAACACATGCTAAGGACCAGTTGTTAGTGGATGGCTGGGAGTCCCCTGAAGGGTTCAACACAAGCGGAAATGTCCCCCTGAGGTGTGAAATCACTTGGATAGTGCCAGGATGGCCTGTGTTTCCCTCCCACTGAAATATAGTAAAGTGTAACTGAAAAACTTAAGTATCCCCTATAGACCTTAATGGGGGACAGGGAGGAAAGTAAGGCCTCTGTGAGATGAAGCCTGTGAGCAGGAGACAAAGCTCCCTTCACAAGCTAAGCACCCCCTCTTCCATGTCAGCACAGGGCTCAATCCACGCCTCAGCAAAATCATAATCACTAACAGCCACGTATGCTCTGGTGAAGAAACAGAAGTTGCGTTCCAAGGGCCCGTTTGCATATAATCGCCCTCTCCATTTCCCCACGAGTGAGAATTATGTCCAGGAATTACATATGTAGAGGAAGTATGCATATATGCACAGTCACACATAATTCCTTATGTGTACACCTATAGCACATGCACATTCATGTCCTGTTGTGCTGCTAGGACACACACATTTAGACAGAAAAACACTGTAATCTGTAACAACTGTGATGATCTCAAAGACATTATTGGGCCTTGATCTTTGATAGGCATCATTCTCTAGGCATCAGCAACTATTCACTCTGGGTTGCCACCTTCTTCTCCAAGAGTTGAAGGTGAAGGCTAGAAAGCCGGGCTAGAGAAGGTCAGCTTATCCTCTCTTGGCCTAAGGAGTCATTGTTTCTATAGAGCGGATGTGACATGGGCAGCAGTGGGATAAACCTATCCCCTCTTCTACTGGAAATCACATTTAATTCTGACCCAAGGGGCCTTGGGTCAGATGGGCCTTGTTGCAAATGGAGAGGTAATTAAGCCACCAGACTCTGAGACTTTTGGGGTGAGAGGCTTTAGTTTTTCATAGCCAGTATATTTTTGAAAAGCAGAGGATGAAGGCGAGAGAGAGACATAGGAAGGCTTGAGGAAAACAGAAACAAGACGACAGGTGTTGGGTGTATTGCTGTGAGGTGGCCTGGACAAACAGAAAGCATAGTTAACCATTAATCCCAGTCTTAAAAGCTCTAGGAATTCTACAGCATTTTTGTAGTGTGGCAGAAGCACAGAGTCACTGACTTGCCCAGCGAGTGCTGACACGAACGAGACTGGGCCGAAGTGCTACTTCTGCTATTGTTATTCTTATTTTTGAAAGGATTATTGACATGGAAAAGTTTCATCTGCAGAGACCTGGAGTGAGACCCCGAAGGACAGGAGCCTCCGCTGGTAATGACACTTGGTTGTTAACCAACACAGCCAAGGATGGAGCCCAGCACCTAGAGGGAGGTGGCTGAGGTAACCAATCCCCAGGAGTAGTCCCCCCCAGGGAATGTCAGTCCCATTTCAGCCACGGCCAGCAAGGAACATTTGGCTTGCTGCTACTCTGTGTTGATTTAGATGATCCCTCCTGGGTGTAGGGCTGTGGTAGAGCTTGGAAAATCTGAAGCAAGTGAGAAGACTTGAAGTTTCCATTTAGGAATGTTCAAAGGACATGGGGTGTGTGTATGTGTATGTGCGTGTGTGTACATGTGCATGCATGTGTGTTGGGCTTGCACAGGGGTTGGGAGTCCATCCCTTCTCTACCACCCAGCTGTGCTGGGCCTGGAGGAGTGGAACGTGCTACCCGTACACTGCCCACCCGCTCCTTTCCTCACCCTCTTTGGGAACCAAGCTGAGAGAACTCTTTAGCATGGGCACCCTTACTTTTTTTTTTTTGATGGGCCAAGCTTACAGTTTTCAAAGTGCTATGACAGGATGGTTGCAAAAATAAAAAGCTAGTGAAAGCTTAGTCACAATATTTCTATAGCTGGCAATCAAAAGATCATATTGCATGCAACTGGCAAAATCATCATAGAGAAATTATGCATTTTCCAGAATACCTTATTCCCTTCTGTGTATTAAACATTACTTTAATATTCTGGTGACAATGTTTTATAATTAATCTAAATGTAAGGGAATGAACACCACAGAGATTATGTCTCAGTTCAAAGAGGTGACAAAGGCATCTTTGCAGCGGCAGACCAGATTACTGAATCCTTTCACTTACGTACAACCGTGGATATCACCGAGGGCTAATATCCCACCACATCCTCCAGTGAATGCAAACATTCTGTACACTTCAGGGAGTGAAAGCCTTTCACTCATAAGGTGTTAATGTTAACACAGAAGAAAAGTGTTTTAAAAATTGCATTAGTTCATAGACTTATATTGAACTCATGAGGGGGAATCTAGCCCCAGAGAGATAAAAACTAAAGAGCTGAGCCATAAACCAGTATGATAACATCCTTATTATAAGATGCAAATTGAGGGACCCAATTCACTAAAACACATGTTACTGGTATTTAATTTTGCTTGTGGGAATATATCAGGAGTTGGCCTATGCCTTATGCACAACGTACTTAAAATGAGGGCAAGCAACTTTAGCTATAAAAGAAAAAAGTGATAAAGCAGCACAGGGCAAGCCAGGATTGAGAGATAATTGTGGGGATCTAATTTAAGTGTCAGTGTACACAGCTTTCTTTCTGGGCTTCAGCTTGGAGGTGCAGCTTCGGCTAAAGGCAAGCGGGGCTGAACTCCTGGGTGGGGGAGGCTGGGGTCCTGCAACTGGGCAGGGGAATGGTGGCCCAGTGCGGCTCATGGAAGGGGTGGGGAGCCCCTCTGGGTGGGGGCTAGAAGAGGCAGCCCACGCCCAGTGGTCATCGCAGGAACTTCACTTGAGCTAGTGTGCTTGCGAGCCTGTGGTTTGGACAAGAGAAGAAGCACTTCCCCATGAGAAAAAGGTCAGTTCCTCTTTCCTCGGGTGGCACAAACAGCTTGCTGGGTGTACTTGGACTTCCTGCCACCATTTCCACCCCTGAGTAGGTAAATTATGCTTCCCTTTCAGGATGACACTGAGAGATGTACCTGATGTCTCTCCAAGTCGTCATCCCTGTGGGGTTCAACAGACAGGAAACTGTCCCTCCACTGCCAACCCCTCTCAGGAGCCTTCCTCACTTGGGCACTCTGGGTGAGGGGATCTCCCCCGTCCAGACTCAAAGTGTGACCTGTGGACCACAATGCCAGAGTGCCACCCGGGAGCCTGGTAGGAATGCACAGCCTGCAGTCCTTCCCCAGAGCAACTGAGTCATGACCTGCATTTTAATGAGTTACATTAACTTTTGAGAACTGTGGTAACCCCACCCTCTGACTGACTGCATGAGCCCCTCATTTGGCATTTACCATTTAGGGTTTGTAGAGTTTGAATAATTAAGAGAGGGTCCTCCAAACACCTGCACTTTTTTTTGTCAAAACCTTGCAATTAGAGGGAAACAATACTACAGGAAGCATAGGGATGCACTGGAGATCATCAGGGCACAAGCGTGAAACACTGTTAAACACTGCCTCAGAAAACGTCAGAGGGCACCTTGAGGTTGGCTGGTGAGGGACAGGGCGTCCAACTCTTGGGGACATGGAGAGACTGCTGAGAGGATACATTTCCTCTGATAGCGTTGGCTCAAGCCCAAGAGGCAGCTATGGACACAAGGGTGGTCTGCCCCTGCCTAGCCCTCTCTAGAAATAGGCCGCCTGCAACCTCCTTAAGAGTGGAAGTCAGGGAACAGCTGGGAGGACAGGGGCCCCAGGCCACCTAAATGATGAAACTTACCCACACTCGAGGCAGGCTGGGTGAACCTACAGTGCTTTCAGGAGCTTCTTGGACTAACGCTGTCCCCCTAACCAGCTGACACCTGAAATTCCTTTAATAAGTTGAACATCCTTTTGTAACACAATGAGGAGAGAAAATGCCTACACAGCAAGGGCCAGGTTGAGGTGACACTTAAGTGTGAATGAGTTAAAGAACAACCGGTCAGTCAATGACCAAGTCCCAACAACTGGTGAAGACATGGACTTGGTAAGACCCACAGGAGGGTTGGGTGCAGATTATGAATTTTGAAGGCTTCATTCTTAGCTGTGAATCAGACTCAGTTTACTCCACACCGAGCCGGAGGGGAGGAAATATCTAAGCAAGTATTTTAGTCCTGCAGCTGCAATGGCCACAGATCAGCTTTGCCATAGTCAATGAAGGTTTTTGCTTTTAAATCCAGCTTATTCATGCACAGAAGCTTGTCTCCTAGGGCTTTATGAATTGGGGCACTACATTTAAATGTCTTATCTCTCCACCTGTCCCTGTCCCACACTTTGTGGCTTTCCTTGTAGCGCACAGAAGCTTGTCTCCTAGGGCTTTATGAATTGGGGCATTACATTTAAATGTCTTATCTCTCCACCTGTCCCTGTCCCACACTTTGTGGCTTTCCTTGTAGCAAGCACAGCACCCCACACATAATTCCTGAGTGATGATTGAGCTCTATATAGACACCCAGATGTAAGTGGCCTTTGGAAGGGCCAACGAAAACTCTGGTGGGGTAATTTCCTCTCCCAGGATGGATTTTACTCATTGTGTTATCTCCAGAACAGCCACATGCATTCCAGATCTCTGGAGTAATTTACATTTTTTCCCTTTAATAACAAAAAAGCAAAGTGGACATTTTTCTTGAGGCTCTCAAAGTTCAAATGACACCATCAGATTGACCTAAATGCTCTCAGGTGGGCAGGGGATTGAGGATGAGGTGGGGTAGGATTGCTAATAAATGTGTGGATTAATATGCTCATGTTTTCCAATAGATCAGATTCAGGCTCTAACTTTAGTTTCCCATCTGACCTTTGAGAAGCCACCTCTCCAAGTGCTTCCTTTGGAAGAGAGAGCCCTAGGTGCCTCTCTCTGAGGGAGGCCCTTGCTCCATGTAGGCTTGACTCTGCCACATGGGACCAGAAGACACGATTTGTGAGCACCTGAGAGAAACAACCACCAGCAGCACTGGGTTGCTGGGGAAGCAGCCCCTGCTGCTTGAAGGAGGCATGAGACGAAGTTCATGAAGGGCTTTAATTCTTTTTAGATTCCCAGCTATTTTTTTATTATTGTTACTTCCTACATTTGCATAACTTGTAGTATACAAAATGGTTCACATGTTCCTCTCATTGGACACTTGCTGCAGCACTGCGGTATGACACAAGCAGGGCAGTGCTATCCGCTTCATTCCACTGACTGGAAGACTGAAACTCAGGGCAGTTTGGGGGCTCTCCTGAGATCACATGCTTAGTTCAAAGTCAAGTCAGACCCCCATAGCAGATGTTTCAGTACTGTGTGATGAGGTCTGTAGACCGCTGTTTCTCTGACAAGTTCAAGTCTTCTGCCTTGCTTCTTCCCACTAAGACGGTAAGTTGGTTCCATGCCTCTGCTGGGGCAAACTTTGGCAGCATTTCATCAGGGCTAGGTAGCAGCTCCCTTTGCTATCTTCATAACCAGCTCACAGAGGTATGAGGTTAACTTATGGTTCAGGACAAATTCCACCACATCTTCTCACCCCCATCAAAAAAGCAGGCAAACGCCATTTCATGCCTACTCTATGGCTATTAAAAACACAAACAAACAAAAAAAAAATGAAAAATAACAAATGTTGGCAAGAATGTGGAGAAATTGGAACCCTCATGCATTGCTAGTGGAGATATAAAATGGTGGAGCCACTGTGGAAAACAGTTTGCCAATTCCCCAAAAAGTTAATCATGGAATTTACCATATGATCCAGAAATTCTACTCCCAGGTATATATCTGAAAGAATTGAAAGCAGGAACTTGAACAGATATCTATACACCCATGTTCATAGCAGCATTAGTCACTATAGCTGAAAAGTGGAAATAACCCATGTGTCTATCAGATGAACGGACAAGCAAAATGTGGGATATACACACAAAGGAATAATATTCAGCCACAGAAAGAAATGAAATTATGACATATGCTACAACATGGATAGAACTTGAAAAACCTCATGCTAGGTGAAATAAGCCAGATACAGAAGGACTATATTGCATAATTCCACTTGGTACTAAGTACTAAATACTGGGCAAATTTATAGAGACAGAAAGTAGAATAGATTACCAGGGGCTGAGGGCCTGGGGGAAGGGAAGTTACTTTTTAATGGGCACAAAGTTTATGTTGGGAATGATGAAAAAGTCTTGGATGTGGATGGTGGTGATGATAACACAGCATTGTGGATACTTAGTGCCACTGAATTGTTCACTTATAAATGGTTAAAACAGTAAACATTATGTTGAATATATTTTCCAGCCATAAAAAAACAAACAAAAAAAAGGTTAAAAAAGCAGGCAACCCAACTAGAAAACAACAGCAAAACAAACAAAAACAAAAGGGGAGGCAAAGACAGAAGAGAAGGACAAGGGAAAGGACAGCGGCCGGTGTGGAAGATACAAAAGGCGTCTGCAGCTTGGTACCGGGGAAGAGGGGCCCTCTGTGGGGCACACGGCTGCTGCAGAGAAGGTGTCTCCCTATCAGCCAGAGAAAGGCTGACTTTCCTTTATTCCCCCAGCTGTGCCTGGAGCTCCAGGGCAGGATCACATCCCTGGGGCAGGAGAAGTGTCCATTTCCAGTTTATTTATGTGTTTTATCCCCAGAGTGGGATAAATGACGATGAAACTGACCTGATATTTATGTCCATTTTAAGGCCAGTGGTTGATATGAGTGCTTTCTCGATGAACTGCGCCCTCAGAGCCATTTACATTAGTGGAAGGCTTCTGTGGAGGAGGAGATTGGGAAAAGTCATTAGATTCCGTGGTTGCTGCTCCCTTTAATTATGTTCTCACTTTTGAATAATTCCTGAGCTCCTAAGAAGTGTCAGAAGTGGGGCCCCTTAAAGTTATGGGAGCATTCTAAAGACGGGTAAAATGTTCCCTACCCGGGGGCTGGGCTCTTTACTGTTAGTTTGTGAGACCTACTTTCATTGTTCTACAAGTTTCACGTTGTCCGCACAGTACGGCCTGTATGACTTCCAAACATAAACTCCAGCTGGATCGGGGAAGGCTGTGTTAATTCGCATGGTCATTCCTTGTTTGTTTACAATCGCCTCCTCTCTTTGTCCCCCTTAAGGGACAAGATGGTATTATCACAGCCCTTGCCTGTAGCTCTCTCTGTCAACCCTGAAGGTTAAAGTCTGTAGGCAGAAAGAGGCTGAAGTGCAAGGTGGGGGCACCGAGAGAGAACAGAGTGTGGTGGGCAAGTGTTTTGTTTGGTCGCCACCAGGCTTTAGAACTAGAAGGCCAAGAACTAGCCTCAGAGGCAAAGAAACTTTGGAAGTTACCTTCTGAGACCAGCGTAGAGCAACCGAGCGTTCAGCACTACGACTTGGTCTCAGGGAGCACTGAGCATAAATTTGCTGGTGATGGAGGAAGATGATTGGAATTTATTTTTCACCAAATGATTTTGTTTTCTGAGTCCTGAGAGATGACCTGGTCAATCTTCCCTTTTAATCCTATTTTTAAAAAATCAATTGGTGTAGGCTGGGATTAACTACAATGGAATTTAAACAGGAGAAAGTTATTCTGACAAGCTCCTCAGTAAATCTGGAGAGTTCCCTGAAAGAATTCTGAGTGAACGTCTGGGAGGAGGGCAAGAAAGAGATTGTGTTGTTACTAGTAACATAAGGAGATAGTCACACCTCTGACAAATATTTCTAACTTTGTTCAAGAGTTTTCATTTTCTTTTTGTGTCCATACCACACAGGTATTTCCATGACTCTCATGTCTCAAATGAGTAAATTGAGGCATAGAGCAGTTCTGTCTGTTGGCCACAGAGCTGGTTAGAAGAGAGGCAAGTATAGGCCCCAGGTATCGTGCGAGACTCATCCCGTGGACTTTCCTTGGGGTGTTTGATCTTGTCCTTTCTGGGTGTGCTCGCTGCCTGCTCCTGGGTGTAGACTCATGCTAGGTGCTCGGTGGGAGGGTGCTGGGTGTAGTGGGATAAGTGTGGGGGTGGAGGGTGGCACTTGAAGATGCTGACATGCTCAGGCTGGAGCTGGTCCTGCCACTGCTCTGGTGCAGTAATGGGAATGGAGGACAGAACGTTTCCTGGAAGGGAGTGTGATGTACGGTTCTCAGTGATCCCATTCAGGCTGCCAAAGCAGATGGATCTGAGGACCTGCATCCTCTGGGTGACTTCTGAGCCTGGGAGCTCTTATGCCCTACCCCAAGAGGGCAGCTTGCCTGTCACCCTCTGAGTTCAAATGCCCTCTTTTAAAGTTACTGTTCCGGTCGGGGTAGCAAAGCCATTTCCTTCAGAAGTTCCTTGTTTTATTATTCTCAAATTATCTGGCAGAAGTCGTTAGCTTCCTCTGCTCAGATGGATTAGTTTTTCAGATTTAGCAAATCTCACCTTGATTGTTCTGGAAGCAGGGAGTCTGACCTTGGGAGCATGAGACGCTGGGAAGTCAGCCAAGACGAACTGGCAGGGGCATTGGGAGGGAGGATGGCAGCTGTGGGGACCCTGTCCAGGCAGACATTTTGGGGACCAAACCAGAGGCCTGAAAGGCAAACCCCTTCAACTTCACATGTGATGTGACAGAAATGTGTGCTGGGGGAGGGGCTGCTGAGGACGTCTTCAGGCCATGTATCTGGTGGGCATGACACTGGATTTACAACCAAGACACCTGGCTGCTACCCCCTGCTCTTTCTGTTCATTTTCTTCTCTGTGCCTTAGTTCTCTCATCTGTAAAATGAGCAGAGAATTTCCAAGGTCACTTTTGACTTGCAGGAAGCCACCAGGCTTAGTCCTAGGAGAAATCAGAGCATAGCTGAGGAATCACTGGCCATGAGCAATCTGTGATGAGAGAGAGGTAGACTCAGACCAGGCAGGAAGGAAGGAGACTACTGAAAACACTGGGGAAGTTTATAGGGAGGCTGTGCCAAAGTGATGAGCAAGGAGGTGCTGGCAACAAACGAACCAGCACAGGGTCCCAACGTGGTCAGGACTGGAATGCCTTTTTATTTATTTTTTATTTTTTTTATTATTTTTTTCCTTTTTGTCTTTTTTCGTGACTGGCAACGGATCGCAACCCTCAGTGTCGCGCCCGTATCGGCCCGGGACCGGCCACTTTTTTTTTTTTTTTTTAAAGGAAATAAATCCAACCAGGTCTTTTATCTTGTTTAGAAATCATAAATTTAATATGTATTGGGGTTAGTAGACCAGTTCAGAGGCTGTTTGGGGGCATGAGTTCATTAGGCTGGGAGTATTTACGAGGCAGGGTTTAAAGGACACGCCATTCAACAATTCTTGGCTCAGGGCTGTTTTGGCGGCAGCTTTGTGTGATCTTTTGGAGTTCTGTTTTGGAGTTTTGTTTTTTGAAATATAGTTTAGAACACAAAAAATTAAATGCCTTTTGAAAACATGTCCCTTCCACCCCAACCAGTTAAATTCAAACACTCTTGAACCATGGTTATAGTTCAGTTTACAAACACAAATGGAGCGCCCAGTATGTCTGACTGCCTGCAAGGTTCGGTCCTAGGGGTTTTGAGGGTAACCACAGTGCACACCACCAGGGCTGCAGCAGGTGAATTGTACGAACTGTAATAAGTTTTGGGAATTTTTCTTTTCAGATAAGAAGGTACATCATCATATGTGTACATGCTGACCTCCACACATCTTTTTACTGCAGGATTTGATCTTGGTTCCTGGAACCTTTTTCACAATTGATTGATCAAACTTTGTCCTAATGAAAATATGGCAGACATGTCCCAGAATGAACACTTAAAAAAAAAAAAAAAGACTCTGGAATACAAACTGGTTTAGATAATCAGCAAATGAATGCCTCCCCATTGGGCACTTGGCCAGGGAAGGGGACATTCTCTATTCTTAAGCATCTGTTAAGTGTATTTTATTTATTCCTCTGAGCCATGTAATACTACTGCCATTTCCTAGATGAAGAAACTGGGACTTAAACTAGTTAAGTGATTTGATAAAAGACATCTAGCTAGTAAGAGGTAAAGTCAGGTCTTTCTCACTTGAAATTCCATGCTCTTATTCATTCATTCAATAAATATTAATTGAGCATTTCTCATCAAACATGCTGCCTCCACGTGGGGCAACCAATGTACTCTACGGGAGAAAAATTAAATAGTCACAAAACAGCACAACTTAATATATTTCATAATTAAATGATATTTTAAAAGCCACATGAATTCAGAGAAGGGCAAATGATGTCGGCTGGAGAGGCTTAGTGAGGTCTTGAAAGGATCTTAAGCTGGGTCTCAGAGCACAAAAAAGATTCATGGGGACAGAGAGGAGGAGCCAAACGTGGTGTGTCTGGGGAACAGCGAGGTGCAGAGGTAAACTGGAATAGATGCTCTAACTTTGCAATGTCACATGCTTTTGCGTTCAAATATATCTACCTGGGGTGGCCTTTCAACTCCAAAATATTGGAGAAAGTGGAGGGAACTTTCATTGTCTTACTCCCCACTTTCAACAGCCTTAACAGTAACTATCTCTAAGTCCAGAATGAGAGCTAAGAGGAGTGAGAATATAAATTAGTTCCTCATTGATGGCAATTTGGTGACTCCCTTAGGTGTACTTCTTAAAACAATACCTAACCCAAGTTACCCTTCTATAGGTACATCTATACAGGTAAGCTTTAATAGGCCTGAAATAAAGTGACAGAGATCACAAAGGAGAGATTTTAAAAGCTCAGTGTTCCCAAGGGCCATGTGTTACTAGCTGCAAAGCACTCTTTTCTGTGTGTGGTCAGAACCCTTTATTGTTTTCTTTAAAAATAATACATTTGTAAACAGGTGCTTCGTTGGTTGAAGAAGTAGTTGCTTGGCTGCTGGCTTGGGTTTCAGAGAACAGAAATGACATCTCCATGAAATCAACTTGAACAGGGTATTTAATTTAGCTTCTCAAAAGTTGCCAAAAAATTAGAGAGATTCTCAAAAGAGGCTGTTGTGGTGACTCTAACCTCATTCCAAAGCCCACTCCCCCCTCTCCTTTGGCTTTCTCTTCCAGCCCTGTGTAAACCTGAGAAGGTAGGACGGGAGAAGAGGTGACAGGATGGTTTGGGGCTCTGAAGTTGGTCAGGAAAGTTGGAAGTTGTGTGCCGGAGTCCCAGAAGAACATGGTGCTCACTGGCGCGGGCCCTAGAACCATGCTGGGTCTCCCCGAGGAGTGGCACGGCCATCCTCTCTTTTGCCACTGGTGATGACTAGTAGGAACATTTCTCACAGGATTTGGGATGGATGTCTAGGCTCATCTCTTGGGGCCCATTAACTTGGTTGCTTGAGCACTCTGGTGATGATTCATATGGTATGGTGGAAAGATTAGAAAAGAAGCCTGGGCCCTGGACAGTTCTGCTCTGTGGCCTTAAGTGAGTTCCTTCAGGTTTTTCCATCTCAGTTTCCTTATTTGCCCTCTGGATAGCTACGCTAGATAATCTACAAGCTCCCTTCCAAGTCTGTGACTAGAGGCCAAAGTCGTAAATTCAGTCTCTTCATGGGACAGATAGTGCTGCTTTGTGCCAGAGACACAGACAGCAGCCCCTGCCTGCCTTGTCCTGACTCCTCTAGGTGAGAATGTCAGTGGCTCAGACCAAATCCCTGGTCATTTGTGTAGAAAATCTAGAGTGAACAGCCATGCTGGTTTTCCTGAGACTGAGGTTTCCCTTAGTTTTAAAACTGGCAATGTTCTGGGCAAACCAGGATGAGGTGGTCACCCCAAGAAGGACAGTGCCCACCCATGTAGTGTTAAGGTGCTGCTCAATCCGGGCAAGTGAAGTTATCACCAAGAGATGTAAAAACATTCTAGAAAGCAACAACTTCTCTTGGCAATTACTTTATTTCCCTGGAGGTCTCTTCAGGTCTCTGTTAGCAAATATTGAAATTTAAATGATGAAATGGCTTTCTCCCCTCAGCCCCCAGGCCTATGTAACTAAGATGCTTCCTGTCCCAGAGACCAGTTTGGACCTGGTCTAACTGGTCTTGCACCAGATGTCCCTGAAACCACCTTCTCACGCAGCACTGTCTTCTGCTGCAGTGCTCACCTGTCCTAGGACAGCAGTTGAAGCTCCAGAGCAGTCAGGTGGGACAGTGACCAGGCCTTCACTGCAGTTCCCATGCTCCCTCCCAGCTCTCGCCCTGTGCCTGGGCATGAGCAACTTCTCCACAACTGATGCTCTGACTGGGCTGTAAGTAAGAAATGCATGACCATAGGAGGGCTGAGGCTTTAAGAGATGAGTATGGATGTTCTGTGCCCAGGATTACAAGGTGTCTTGATTTACGTGATTTATTCTTGGAGGGAAGGTATATTAGTGCATTTCTGTTGCTTGTAACAGAATACCTGACACTGGGTAATTTACAAAGAGATAAAATTTATTCCTTACAGTTTCAGAGGCTGGAAAGTCCAAAGTCCAGGGAACACATCTGGTGAGGGCCTTGTTGGTGGGTGGTGACTCTCTACAGTGACACAGGGTATCACTTCTTGAAATGGCTGAGCAAGATAGAGTTAACCTTCTCACTTGCTCTCCTTTTAAACCCATCAGAACCATGCCCATTACTCCATGAATGGATCAATCCACTCACAAGGACACAGTCCTCACAATCTAATCACCTCCTCAAAGCCCTACCTCTTAATTATCATAATAGGATTTCTCACCCTCTTAACACTGGTTCAGTGGGGATTAAGTTTCTAATACATGAAACTGTGGGGGACATATTCAACCCATATCAGAGGGTTCTGAGACTGACCAAGAGTCTAAAAGATCCCATTTTGGCACAGATTATTTTATGTTGCTAATCGCTACTCTTCATGGGGATATGGCAACTTCTTCCTGGGGCTTGAACCCATTTTCCCCTTTCTTCTAAACCTCTTTTGGGTTGTGGAGTAATGCAAGTGGTTTCTTCAAGTCTCTTCCCTTTCAGCTAATTCTCCTTCTAACCCTAGCTTTGCTTATGAGGGTATTCTCTACATTCTCTGAGAGCACATAACGCTGAGGAGCCATTTTATAATTTCTAAAATCTATCTGAATCACATAACCTAAATGCACATATATTTTTGTGGTGCAGTTTAAAATTTTGTCAATCCAATGGATGAGAATGTTCTTGGTTTGATTCACATTTCTCTGGATCCCTGAATGACTGTGTGGAGTAGGCCCTCCTTTACTCACTGCTCCCTGGCTAATCTGCATTGGACTGTAATGTGAGCTAGAAATAAGATTGGGGCTGTTTGTTCAGCAGCTGGCCTACCCTGACCAATGCAGGGCATTTCAAATAATGCAGTGCCTTGGATTGAGTGTCCCCCCAAAACTTGGCCCCCACTGTGACAGTGTTAGGAGGGTGGGAAATCCTATTATGGTAATTGAGTGGTGGGGCTTTGAAGAGGTGATTAGATTGTAAGACCATGATGTAGTGAATAGATTAAAACTGGTGGTCATGGGTGTGGTTTTGAGGTCTTTAAGAGGAAAGTGCATGAGGAGGTCATTCTTTCTCTGCTCTACCATTTCTCACAATGTGATACTCTGTTTCACTGTTGCCATCACCAAGACCCTCACCAGATATGTTTCCTGGACTTTCGACTTCCAGCCTCTGAAACTGTAAGCAATAAATGTCATTTTCTTATAAATTATCCAGTTCCAGGTATTTTGTTATAAGCAACAGAAATGGACCAATACAGAAAATTGGTACCAGAGAAGTGGGGTGTTTCTTATAACAAATACTTGAAAATGTGGAAGCAGCTTTGGAACTGTTGAGGAGAGGCCGGAGGAATTTGGAGGAACAGGCCAGGAAAAGCCTAGATGCTGGTGAAGGTTTAGAAGACAAGAAAATCGGGGAAAGTTTTAGAGAGTGGTTAAATGGTGGTGACCAGAATGCTTATGGAAACATGGACTGTAAAGACCATTCTATGGAGAACTCAGATAGAAATGAGACGGAAGTTTATCAGAAACTGGGGCAAGGATCACCCTTGCTGTGAACTAGCAAGGAACTTGACTGCATTGTGTCCATGGCCTAGGACTTTGTGTAAGGTGGAACTTAAGAGTTGTGAACCAGAGCACTGGGTGAGAGCAAAGCAGCAAATTTCTAAGCAGCAAAGCATTAAGGAAGCTGCACGGTTATTTGTTGCCACACTGAGTTATGGTAGCAATGGCATGACATAAAGCCATAATTTAAAAGGGAATCAGAGCACAACGACTTGGAAATTTTGCAGCCTGACCATGTTGTAGAGAAGCAGAGATCATTTTCAGAAGAAAAATGCAATGGTGCTCAGAAGATTAGTACAAAAGAAAGGGATTGTCAAGAGTACAGGAAAAGACCCTGAAGGCATTGCAGAAGCCTCTGGGACCAACCCTTCCATTTCAGGCCCAAATGCCTAGGGAGACAAAATGGTCTTGGGGAACAGGCTCAAGGAACCTTTCACGGGCCCATTGCCCAGGGCCACCTCTGGAAGCTGTTTCCAGCACCAGCATTCCAGCTGCTTTGGCTGCTCCTGTTGTGGCTAAATTGGCCCCAGATATGGATAGACCAGCAGCTTTGGAAAATACAAGCTGGAAACCTTGGCAATATCCATGTGATATTAAGTCTGCAAGCTCATAGAATGCTAGAGCTGTGGAGGCTTGGGAGCCTCCAACCTGATTTCAAAGGATGTGTGGGAAAGCCTGGGGGCCCAGGAAGAGATCTGTCACAGGGGCGGAGTCACTGCAGACAGCCTTCTCTAGAGCAATGCCAAGTGGAAACATGGGGTCAGAGTAGCAGCAGAGAAACCCTATCAGTGTCATGTCTAGTCGAGCCATGAGAGTGGGACCACCATGGAGATCCCAGACCTGTGGAGCTACCAGTGTACCATGCCAACTTGTGAAAGCTGAAGCGTAGCATTAGACCAGGAAAGCCATAGGTGCAGAGCTGCCCCAGGTCTTGGGGACTCAACCCCCACACCAGCATACAGAGGACGTCAAACATGGAGCCAAGGTACATGATTTGCCAGCTTTAAGATTCAATGCATGTCCTGTTGGGTTTTGGACTTGTTTGGGACCCGTTACCCCTTTCTTTTGGGCTATTTCTCCCTTTTTGAATGGGAATATGTACCTTATGTTTGTCCCACCATTGTATCTTGCAAGTGAATAACTTCTTTTGATTCCCCAGATGGGACTTTGGACCTTTGAGTTGAAACAAGTTAAAACTTTGGGGATGGAATGAATGTATTTGTATGTGGAAAGGACATGAATTTTGGAAGGCCAGGGGTTGAATGCCTTGGATTCAGTGTCCCCCCTAAACTTGACCCCCACTGTGACAGTGTTAAGGAGATGAGAAATCCTATTATAGTAATTGAGACATGGGGCCTTGAAGAGGTGATTAGATTGCAGGACCGTAGTGAACGGATTAAAAATGGTGGTCATGGGCATGGTTCTGAGGGCTTTAAAAGGAGAGTGCACGAGGAGGTCACTCTCTGTCTTCTCTACCATTTTTCACAATGTGATACCCTGTTTCACTGTCACCACCACCAAGACCCTCACCAGAGGTGTTCCCTGGACTTTGGACTTTCAGCCTCTGAAACTGTAGGCAATAAATTTCATTTTCTTATTACTCAGTTCCAAGTATTTTGTTATTAGCAATAGAAATGGACTAATACAGGCAGAATACAGAAATCTTTTAGGCCTCTTAACACCATACCATGCAGGCCCTGCCCTACCTGACCTATATGTGAAGCCAACTTTAATTTCTTAAGACCGAGCCTATTGTCTGAAAACCCAAGTAACCACAAAGAACTGAAATAGCCTTTTCTCCCTCTGTTTCTCCCTCCCTCCCATAACCATTCCC
>NW_007729132.1:0-3647 GCF_000696425.1 Galeopterus variegatus
CTTGATATGGGTACTTTGGTGTTTGTGGCATCATGATTGTTTATACCTTCTGTATATTCATAAATTAAAAAAAATATCCTATATTTAATAAAACAATACAAAGTATAGAGATTCTTCAGTTCTTTCTTGCTTTAGTTAGTAATGCCTTTTAGTTTTGTCTGCCCTTGTTGTGTGAGCCCAGAATTGGCAAGTGTGATTTAATAGAACAAACCAGGTATGAAAACTTCTTGATGTCAAAGGTAGAATAATAGTTAAATTTTAGGTTCTGTGCTAATTGTTTAATGTTCACCTTCTTTTAGTCATCATATCTCTGCAGTAGGCACCATTTTCTCCTTCTGGCAGATGTGGATGCTGAGATTCAGAGAGATTAAGTAATGAACTTAATGTCACACAGCTAGTAAGAGGTAGAGCCTGCACTTGGACCTAGGTTTATTTGACTTTATGGTGCTATTCCAGAGGGTTATGGGCACTGAGAATAAAATATTTGAACTCAGATCCCTTCTCCCATGACTTATCTTGTACATATGGTGTGAAAAGGAGTTCTGTAAGTCACCCATCCAAGTAATTTTATTATTTTATTGGCATTCCATAAACTTAAAAACTTTATCATTCTTTTGGCATTTGATATACTTGTACTTTTTTCACTTTAATTAAAGGAAGAAAAAAAATGACCCATAATCTCATTATAGCAGAGAAAAAGATTTAATCTTATTTTAGTGTTAAAGCACCTCATTAAAATGGTCTCTTACATCCCAAATGATCTCAGTATTTTCCTGTTTTCTTTATAGTTTGATTCATCCAGATTCCTCAAACACTGCTCTTTCAACAAGACTTGTATCTGTTCAAGAGGATGCTGGGAAATCTCCTGCGCGAAATAGGTAAACTGCCAATGAAAATTTGATTTTTATTTATTTTCATAGTAATAAGAAGAACAAAAGGTAAAGGGTGGGATTGATTGTCACATACTCTCTTAGATTTCTTAGATTTAAAAGCTGAATTAAACTCATTTCCTTTTTGCTATTCACTTCTTGCCTTCATTCTCTCAGTGGTACTTTCCAGTATGCTCCACTGGCTTCTGAGCTTGGTACCTACACTGTCCTCTGTTTTCTGGTTAATAGAAATACCTAAAGGATGTGAGGGAATGAGCCATGTGGACATTTCGTGGAAGAGTATACCAAGAAAACAGGAATAGCAATTTCCTGAGAGGGAACATACCTAGCAAGGAATAACAAGGAGTCCTGTGTGCCTGGAGTAGAGCAGTCTTACAATTAGTTGTAAGGACTTGGTCATTTGCTGTGAGTGAGATAGGAAGCTATTGGAGAGTCTTACTTTTATTTTCTTAATTTTTAATTATTTTGAAAATATTTCAAACTTGCAGAAAAATTGCAAGAATAGAAAAGTCACCTTATCTTTTAATTCCATTTTTCCGTGAACTTTTTGAAGTACCCGTGTACTGTATGTATTCTGATTTTGTCAATTGTCTTAATAATGTCATTTGTACTAATTTTCCTTACAATTAGTGATCCAGTCCAGGACCATGCATTACATTTAATTGTCGTGTCTTTTGTTCTTTACTCTGTAACAGTTCCTTATCTTTTCTTTGCGAAGAGAATAGGCTAGTTGTTTAGTAGAATGCCTGTCAATTTGGGCTTGTCAGATGCTTCTTCATGATTAAATCTAGGCTATCATTTTTTAGGGGGAGTGGGAGAAATATTACATAAGTGGTGTATCCTTCTCAATCTATCTTGTCAGAAAAGATGTGATACAAGTTTATCTCATTGGTGATGTTCACTTGATCTCTTAGTCAAGGTTGTGTCCTAGGTTTCTGCACTGTAAAGTTATCATTTTCCCCTTTGTAATTAATAAGTGACATGGGGGGGAGATACTTTGAGACTATGTAAATATCCTATTCCTTACCAATCTTTCACTCAATAGTTTTAGCATCCATTTATGATTCTTGCTCAAATCAAAATGTTACTATTATGTTTGCAAAAGGGTGATTGTCTAACTCTATCATTCTTTCTACAAAAAGGGTGATTGTCTAGCTCTATCATTCCTTCTACATTTATTAGTTGATATTCTACCCTAAAAAAGCTTTTCCTTATTGTAGAGTTTTGAGTGGGGAGTTGGGGGGAATGACATGATCTAAATTATGTTTTGAAAGGAGCATCTGCTCTGTTAAGTAGATTTGTAGGACATGAAGAGTAGAAGCAGGGAGACCACTTATGAAGCTAGCCTAATAAACCAGGTAAGAAAATTAAGACCAGGGTAGGAGAAGTGGGCAGTGAGTAAGAAACGGTTGTACATATATTTTGATTGTAGAGCCAAAAGGATTTATTAATCAATTGGGTATATGCCACAACACAGAGACATTAAAGATAATTCAGGTTTTTAGCCTGAGCAGTTGGAAGGCTGGAATTGCCATTTATTGAGATGGGGAAGATTGGGAGGAACAGTTTGGTTTTATACATGTTGAATTTCAGATGCCTTCTAGACATCCAAATGAGATGTCAAATAGTTGGATGTATGAGTCCAGAATTTAGGGGAGAGGCACAGGCTGCAGATATAAACCTGGATGTTGTCATCATGTTGATAGTATTTAAAGCTATGAACCTGGGTGCAGATTATCAAGACAGTGAGTGTGAAAAGAGAGAAAGAACAAGGACTGAAGTTGGGCAATAAAGAGGAACCAGAAAAGGAAACTGAGCAGGAGAGGCCAATGAGGTGGCAGGAAAACCAGGAGTGTATTTTTCTTAGTGGCAAAGTGAAAAAAGTTTTTCAGGGATGGGGAATTATGTTGTGATATGTTAAGTAAGATGAGGAATGAAAACTGACCTCTGGCTTTAACAATAACATTGGTAACCTTGATAGGCAATTTCAGTGGGTTGTTTGGGGTTCAGTGAAAAAAGTTTTTCAGGGATGGGGAATTATGTTGTGATATGTTAAGTAAGATGAGGAATGAAAACTGACCACTGGCTTTAACAATAACATTGGTAACCTTGATAGGCAATTTCAGTGGGTTGTTTGGGGTTCAAGAGAATGGAAGAATAATTGGAGATAAGGAGTTTTGCTGTAAAGTGAAGGAGGGAAATGCAGCAGAGGGATGCAGTGTCAAGAGATGGTTTTTTAAAAGATTGGACAAATTGCAGTATTCATGTTGGCTATGCACAAATGCAAAGATAACTGCGCTAAGCTATAATATGTCTCTATGTGTTTTGAATTAATGCTAAAATTGATGTCTTTAGGAGACATGTAATTTAGTCAGTGAGTCCTATATCTAAATATAATTTTAATTAGCAGTCTTGCCACTAGCCTATTAGAGCTTTTGACAGCAAAATTGACCAATTTTATTTTATTCTTGCTGCCATTATATTAGAATATGTACAGGGATAGTCCAAATGTTAGGCAGAGAAGCAGAATACATGGATGATGCACCCATTGGAAAAGAGATTTAAATTAATTGAATTAAGACATAGTTGTAGCCTTTCAGTAAAAGAGTATGCCAAGAAATGAATAACTGATTATTTTAAAAAATATTGCTTATAGACTATTTATTTGATATCAGTGGTTTTCCATTAACTATTAGGAATGACTCTTTGCTAACCCTGTGAATAGTTTCATAAATTATTTTGAAAACATTTTTTTTT
>NW_007729132.1:4263-11103 GCF_000696425.1 Galeopterus variegatus
GGGAGCGCTGCTGCGCTTCCCAAGCGGCGCACTGTAGCAGTGCGCCACCGGGCCGGCCCAACATTTTTCTTCATACTGGGGAAAAGATGGTTTTTCAATTGAGACCTAGTTTTAAATTGCAGCCTTGATACTTACTAGCTGAATTACTACCTTAGACAAATTACTTAATCTCTGATTCTTGATTTAATTATCTGTAAAATGGAGGTAGTAATACCTACTCCATAGGTTGCTGTGAGGATTAAATGAGGGAAGATACATATATTGCCCTAATGAATAAATTATGTAGTGTCTAACACATCATGGATGCTTCTGCCATTTATTCTTTATATGGAAATTAAAATTGGGTTTCATTTTTTCTAGGTAAAAGTTAACTAAATTTCTAGCTAAATTTTTTTAATAAAAGCTTGCTTGATGCTGTTGGTATTTCACTTATAAGTTCTTTGTCTGGTAACTTTGCCTAGAGGCAAAATTAAGGATATATGTAAATACTTATATAAAGAGAAACAAATTTCCATTAAATTTTTTACTGATGAAATCAAAATATAGTAATAATTGAGGATAGTATTTTTAAATACAGGTCTACTAATGAGAAGAAAAGAATTCTTTTGGGGGGTATAACATTTCGCTTGTGGTCCAAATTAGTGTTCCCTATCATTGTATTGATTGCAGATGTTCAACTGTAGAAACCGTTCTTAGTTCATGGGCTGTATAAAAATAGGAGACAGGCTGGATTTGGCCTGTGGGCCATAGTTTCTTGATCCTGATCTGTAAGATTATTTCTGCATTTGGTTGTCATTCTTTATATTTGTCAACTAAAAAAAAAAAATTTGCAGCATTGTAACAAGAGTTTGTATCTACTTCCTTTGAAATATTACTGATATATGAACTATATAATTGTTTTCCTATAATTTTTCCATAACTACTTTCTTTTACACTTATTTCGCAGTAATTTTAGACTTACATAGAAGTTGCAAATATAATACAGAGAATTTCTGAATATTCTTTCCCCAGGTTCCCCCAATTATAACATCATACATAAATATCATAACTATTTTTGAAATTATCTTTGACATTGGCAAGTAAGCATCTATTTAAAAGTGAATTTTCTCTGTAATTCCATTTATTGATGAACTTACAACTATAATTTCACTTTTTCTTTTTACTTCCAGATCAGCCAGCATTACTAACCTGTCACTGGATCGATCTGGTTCTCCTATGGTACCTTCATATGAGACATCTGTCAGTCCCCAGGCTAACCGAACATATGTTAGGACAGAGACCACTGAAGATGAACGCAAAATTCTTCTGGTACTGGTCCAGTATCTTTGACCCCTTGCTAGTTTTGAGCGTAAGGAATGTTTATCTCACTGGTTGGTTTTTTAAAGAAACTTATAAATGAAATAAGTAGCATATGAATTAAACAGAGAAATAATTAGCTTACGTTTTTAGTGGGATAAAAGAAACAGGTCAAGGATTCTTTACTTATTGCATTAATATTCTCCTTACCCCTTTTATCTGGCAAGATCAGAATTCAGTTGCTTACTTAATAGGAGAAGTTAATTTTTAGTTATATCCCAGATTGCTGTTTAAACATTGAAGCATATTTCTCTACACATTGAAAACTTTTCAGACATTTAGCACTATATGTTCATATGGGATAATAATCAGTTTATTGAATTGATCTGTATGTAATATACTATATTCAATACTTAGAGTGACTCAAAGAAATGGAAGATGTGGCTTCTGTCCTTAAGCTTACAATTAAAGAGGTAGAAATAAGATCATTGGGAAGGTCCTTAATAGTAAAAGAAATAATACATTAGTAATAAACAGGAGGGTCAAATGAATAATATGACTATATGTGATATAAGAATTCAAAAAATAGAAAGATAGTTACTGGTGAGGGAGTTGGGAAAAGCATTACACCAAAGGGCTTGAATGTGATCTTGAAGGATGGAATGGATTTAGATACAGTGAAGAAAGAAAATCTTACTTAAAGCTGTGAGGAATGGTGTAGAGGTGAGAGTAATCATGGTATTTTCCATGGACTGAAGTAGGATTTATTATTTGGGAGAGAGTTTTAAGTTTGCGTCTGTGGGCAATGAGAATGGAAAGTTATCTGGGACAACCTGATGGAAGGCAGTAAATTCAGCCCATTCAAGTTTAGATTTGAGCTTGTATTGGCTGAGCAATATTGGAAGTTTTTTTGAGCAGGATGTAGTTCACTGAAGGCCTTCCTTTAGGAAAATTCACCTGGCAGTTGGGTATTGGTGAGGATGGTGGGAATCTAGTGGAGTGAAGATGAGTAGAAATGGTTACTTTAGATTAGTGTGATTGAGTGTTGTCTCCCTCAACCTTGCCCCATCTCCAAAGAAAAGTATATTTTGCACTTAGATAACTAGGATACTGATAATTTATGCTGTGGCTGAAAAAAATAAGTACTTGGGATAGTTGGTTTTCAAGAGAAAAAGTTATGTTAGAAATTAGATGAGCTGGGGCCGGCCCGGTGGCGCACTGCTACAGTGCGCCGCTTCATTGAAAACTTTTCAGACATTTAGCACTATATGTTCATATGGGATAATAATCAGTTTATTGAATTGATCTGTATGTAATATACTATATTCAATACTTAGAGTGACTCAAAGAAATGGAAGATGTGGCTTCTGTCCTTAAGCTTACAATTAAAGAGGTAGAAATAAGATCATTGGGAAGGTCCTTAATAGTAAAAGAAATAATACATTAGTAATAAACAGGAGGGTCAAATGAATAATATGACTATATGTGATATAAGAATTCAAAAAATAGAAAGATAGTTACTGGTGAGGGAGTTGGGAAAAGCATTACACCAAAGGGCTTGAATGTGATCTTGAAGGATGGAATGGATTTAGATACAGTGAAGAAAGAGAATCTTACTTAAAGCTGTGAGGAATGGTGTAGAGGTGAGAGTAATCATGGTATTTTCCATGGACTGAAGTAGGATTTATTATTTGGGAGAGAGTTTTAAGTTTGCGTCTGTGGGCAATGAGAATGGAAAGTTATCTGGGACAACCTGATGGAAGGCAGTAAATTCAGCCCATTCAAGTTTAGATTTGAGCTTGTATTGGCTGAGCAATATTGGAAGTTTTTTTGAGCAGGATGTAGTTCACTGAAGGCCTTCCTTTAGGAAAATTCACCTGGCAGTTGGGTATTGGTGAGGATGGTGGGAATCTAGTGGAGTGAAGATGAGTAGAAATGGTTACTTTAGATTAGTGTGATTGAGTGTTGTCTCCCTCAACCTTGCCCCATCTCCAAAGAAAAGTATATTTTGCACTTAGATAACTAGGATACTGATAATTTATGCTGTGGCTGAAAAAAATAAGTACTTGGGATAGTTGGTTTTCAAGAGAAAAAGTTATGTTAGAAATTAGATGAGCTGGGGCCGGCCCGGTGGCGCACTGCTACAGTGCGCCGCTTTAGAGCATGGAGGCGCTCCCGCCGAGGGTTCGGATCCCACATACAGACCGGTTCCCGCTCATTGGCTGAGCGAGGTGTGGGAGCAACACCGAGGGTTGCGATCCCGTTGCCGGTCCTGGTCCGGTACGGGCGCGACACTGAGGGTTGCAATCCGTTGCCGGACACGAAAAAAGACAATAAAAAAAGGAAGAAAAAAAAAAAGAAATTAGATGAGCTGAGTTAAAGCTGTTCCCCATGTATGTGTCATTTATATTAAATCATCTAAATTAGCTATTACAAGGAAATCCAAATTGAATTTCTTTTTATGAATCTAAAAATCACAGGAAAGCATTTGAAAAGGTATACAGCATCCTTCTCAAGAGTAGTTACTTGCTCTTAATGTGATTGTAGGATAGTGTTCAGTTAAAGGACCTGTGGAAAAAAATCTGCCATCACAGTAGTGGAATGGAGTTTCAGGATCACCGCTACTGGCTGAGAACCCATCCAAACTGCATTGTAGGAAAGGAATTAGTCAACTGGCTAATCCGAAATGGACACATTGCTACAAGGTATTGTGATCTTAAGAAAGAGGTTTTGATATTATTAATTTTTTTAATGGAAACATATTTGAAGATACAAAGGTAACAAATTTCTCTGTGAGTTAGGGTACTGTTTGTTTTATGTATTCGATGATTTGGAGTACTAGTTATTGAACCCTTCTCCTATCTGGGTTTTAACCAGCAGAGAATAGATGCAAGGAGCCAAATGGGGTCACAATTTACCTTATTAAAAGTAGAAGTGTGCAGTAATTCCCAAAACACAGAACTCTCTGGTAAAGCAGGATTGGAGAATGTAGCTAGAGTCTAAGGCCAATGGATTCTCCTGCTTTTGTTCTCTAACGTAAACATTGCAACCTGTGTTGAGAATTGGGTCCATAAGCCATGCCTAGGGTGTCCTGCTTCACAAGTCGTTTGCAAAAAAAGTAACAGACAGATCCTGTTGCTCAAATGGGGTCACAATTTACCTTATTAAAAGTAGAAGTGTGCAGTAATTCCCAAAACACAGAACTCTCTGGTAAAGCAGGATTGGAGAATGTAGCTAGAGTCTAAGGCCAATGGATTCTCCTGCTTTTGTTCTCTAACGTAAAACATTGCAACCTGTGTTGAGAATTGGGTCCATAAGCCATGCCTAGGGTGTCCTGCTTCACAAGTCGTTTGCAAAAAAAGTAACAGAAAGATCCTGTTGCCTTTCATGTTAACACATCCTCTTGGTTTTACTATTTGCTCAGATAAGGGAAGTAGTGGGAAGNTTTCATGTTAACACATCCTCTTGGTTTTACTATTTGCTCAGATAAGGGAAGTAGTGGGAAGAAATAGGAATGCAAACAAGTAAAGAGAGAAACAGCTTTAAGCAGTACAGCCCTGGTTTCCAATTTTGGCTATATCCTATTTTAGGTTTGTGCTTTTAGTCAAGTTATTCAATCTCTTTGAGACTTGGACTCTTTAGTTCCAACACAAGGAAAATAAATATACGGTCCTGGGAAATAAGCTGGGGGGATGGAATGAAATAATATGGGCTAAAGTGCTTTATAAGTTGTGAAATGCTATCTATAGTTATTAGTTGTCTATTTCATTTATATATATATATGTGTGTATATATATATATACACACACACACATACACATTTTATACCTATATTTGTAATATTTAGTATTGTCTTCTCATCAAGACTGTGAGCTCCTTGAGGGTAGGAGCCATGCTGTTCTCAACATTTTATACTCCTCTAGTAAGTACAGGGTGTGCATGCATTGAGTACTCAATAAATGCTTGCTGTGATTAAAATTAGGTTTTGTTAGGACTGTCTTACCAATAGGTTCTTCTCCTATAGTATGGTACCTGGAAGAATCTTTTAATTTGCTTCAATTCTCTCTTGTTTCATCTCTTACCTATCCAAGGACCATTTGAAATTCCAACTCTGACTACTTTACTTTTTTTTTTTTTAGATTGTGTCTTGTCTTGTACCTGTAAAATTATTCTGACTGACTTCTAAAACTTTTTATTTTTGTTGGTCTTGATTCAGGGCGCAAGCTATAGCAATTGGACAAGCAATGGTTGATGGACGTTGGCTGGATTGTGTTAGTCATCATGACCAGCTTTTCAGAGATGAGTATGCCCTGTACAGACCACTGCAGGTACTTTTCAGTGTTTACTGCTAATGAGAATGTAGCAGGCTTTCTCTGAAGTCTTTTTTCATCAGTGGGAATAAAAAGTAGTTGAATTACCCAAAGATACTTTTTCTATCACGTTTTCCCTGCTGTTTGAGTAAAGTTAAAATATTTTTTACTTGGTAGGTGGCAGAGATAAAAAACTGAAAAACCTGCTAATAGAGCCAAACACTTTATTCAGTTGGTGTGGCTTTTCTTAAACTTCGATTTGTGGTATTATACTTGCTAATCATTTAAATTTAGTGGTTTCAGTTTTACTCTCTGTGTTTTTAGAACTAAGAGGGAGTATATATAATAAAATGGTTGAAAAATTTAATGTCACCTATTGAAATAGATTTTGACTCTTTAGCACTATTAAATTATGTAGCAGTGGTGAAATGATGAATATTCATTTTTTTTACTCTAGGGAAGTGGAAATTATTTAAAAATAGAATTTTTAAAAGAGATCTACTTTCAGTCTTGTTTTATTTAATTTGATATATACAGTCGTGTGTTGCTTACTTAACGACAGAGGTATGTTCTGAGAAAGGCTTTGGGCATTTTTGTCATTTTGTGAATATCGTAGCATTACATAAACCTAGATGGTGTAGCCTACCACACACCTAGGCAACATGGTATAGCTGTTATAACCTTGTGGGATCACTGTTTTGTACATTCAGTTCTTGTTGACTGAAATGTTGTGATGTGTTGCATGACTATGTGTGCATGTGTGTGTATGTACATATATACACACACATGCAATGTTTAGTAACATCTTTGTGAACTAAAATTGGAAACTCAATGCTTAGAAAAGGCAAATGACCCAAAGACTGGTATGGTGTGATTTGTTAAAAATTATTTTCCAAGATGTATACTAGAGTTGGCCCAGGGTAAGAATAAATTCCAAGCTGTCTTCACTCTTAGGACTAAAGGATGAAATGAAACACTGTAAAATTTGTATCAAGGAAATGTTTTTGAGTTGGAATTCCTGTACTGGCCAGCCACAAAAAAAAAAAAAAAAGTTTTATTCATAATATGCCACCTGAGCCTTCTAGTTAGCGGAAGTATAATTTTAAGGGTAGAATTGTCAATATGATACTGGTTTATAACTTAGGTTTTGTTAATTTGCTTATTTTATGTAAATTTATTCAATTGTTCGATTTGTAGAAATATTGGGTTACAATTTTTTTTTTTTTTTTTTTTT
>NW_007729132.1:12099-36690 GCF_000696425.1 Galeopterus variegatus
TGTCGCGCCCGCACCGCGCTCAGCCAGTGAGCGGGAACCGGTCTCCACATGGGATCCTAACCCTCAGCGGGAGCGCCGCGCGCTTCCCAAGCGGCGCACTATCCAGTGCGCCACCGGGCCGGCCCCTAAATATTGGGTTACAATTTAATTTTAGTGTGATAGTATCAACATTTTTTGCTATTGTGGGTCAGTTGCTTACATCCTGTCTTGATCCTTTCAGAGTACAGAATTTTCTGAGACACCATCTCCAGACAGTGACTCTGTGAACTCTGTGGAAGGACACTCTGAGCCATCCTGGTTTAAAGACATAAAGTTTGATGACAGTGACACAGAACAGATAGCTGAAGAAGGTGACGATAATTTGGCTAGTGAGTTTAACTTTCTGACATTTAAGTTTTCATGGGTCATTACTGTGTTTATATGATAAAATGAGCGTCTGTTTCATTGGAACAATCCTACTTTACAATTTATGGCTCCAACTAAATGTAAATATCTGATAGCAATCCTTGTCTTAGATACAGTATTTTCTTAAGAAACCAACTTGTTAGGCAACTGGCCTTCCCAGATGTTACCATACTCTCTAGTTTACAGCAGCTTAAAAATAACTCTGAGCTATTAATAATGCAGTAGACAACTTTCTCACCTCTTCACTGATATCAGACTCTCTTTCTGCAGAACCTCCAATATATTTCTTCATTTTAAAAATTGATTTTATATATATATGTTCAAATTTTATTAAGTATACACAGAAGTATATGAAAATACTGTATCCATTTTGGTATTGCACATTGGGCTTGTATATTAAAAAAACATTTTTTTCCTTTCCTCCAATACCCTGATAAAACCCATTTTTACTCCCCTCCTCTCCCTATATTTCTTTCCCCTCCCCAATACTAAAAGATTCTGCCAGTCCTAGCAAGCGCACATCAGTCAGCAGTTTCCAGTCCACAGTGGACAGTGACTCAGCCGCTTCCATCAGCCTGAACGTGGAGCTGGACAACGTGAACTTCCATATCAAGAAGCCCTCCAAGTACCCACATGTGCCCCCTCACCCTGCTGACCAAAAAGGTAGGAGGTAGTCACCATCTGGAATCCAAACAGAGGCTGGATAGCTGAGCCTCTGCTTGAGTAGGATCTCATGTCCCATATGAGCCTGTCCTTCTGGCTTTCTCTGTCCCATATGGCTGAGGGAATTTGGTGTGGGTTTTGTTCCACCCTCTCTCATTTTCCCCATACCTCCTCCCCACACCTTTTTTGGTTGGTTCCTTTGACTTTGTTTTCTCCCTCAGTACTTCCGTGCCCAGTTTAAAGCTTATAGTCTTTAAAAGGAACTACATCTGACTGTTCTTCCCATAATGTGCAACTTCCAAGGTGGCATTTCTTTGCATTTATAACATGGATGTTCTGCTGTATTCTTTTTTCTTTCTTTATTTAATATCTTAAAGACTATTGCCTATACTACTACCCAGTAACATTGTATTTCACTAAACCTATTAAGATGTTTGGACTAGATTGGGGGAAAATCAGTCACACATTCCAAGACATCTTTCCACTATAATTTAAAATGCTTATTATATATATGCTATATTTATAAAAAAGTTTCTTCTCTAATTTATACAAAATGAATTCATTATTTTTAGCTATCTCATTTGATGCTTTAGTCTGCTGACTCAAAAGTAATAATGGTCATATTCAAAAAAGTTATTTGGTGTAAAAGGAAAAATAAGGTAAACTATTACTAAAATCTAACATAGCAGCACATAAGAAATGAAATACCTTTTTTTAAAATAGATGATGAGGTTTACTCTATTAGATATAATTAAAAGCCAATTTAAGTTATAGCCCTAAAATGGCTTTATGTAAAAGTAAATAAATAAAAAATACAGGAGTAAATAAATAATTATTGGATTTTATTATGACATAACTGAAAAGTCATTATTATAAAGATGAAGCACTTTATTCCATGATTTCACCTAGAGTTTGAATTTTAAACATTTAACTCTCTAAAGTTGAATTGTCTTCTCACTTAGATTTGAAATGCTTGCCTAATTCTTTGCTACTTTCTACTTTGAACTTAAAAACATGAGAAAAGAGAAGCTTTTGAACTTAAACATCTACACTAAAATAATTTGAAACAAATTCACATTTCTACAATAAATTTCTCATAATTGTCAGTATTAGCCATTATCAAGATGTGGTAAAATGGCATATAAGAGTTATAGTAATAAAAAGGTATATCTTATTTAAAACTAAGAAGTTTAGAGAGGTGTGGGGAAGGAGGAGGCTTGACTAGCACTGGCATGAGTAAGATACACATCTTTATGGGAATCCTCAAAACAGAAATAGGGAAAACGATGGAGAACAATTGGGTGAGTATAAAAGGACAGTGTCTGAGAATTAACTGTAGACGATAGTCACATGGAGAATATTATAATGCTTTTGAATATAAATTTATAGACATGGGTTAGAATCAGGATATGTAATGATAGAGGACATCTTTTCTCTGGACATAAGTGTTGGCAGTTTCATTTTGCTGAAAGCAGAGTGCGAAGTACACTTTTAAATTGTTGATGACTTCACCTCTTGGAAAGTTAAGGAAGTTTTAAAATTCTTGAAGAAAATCTTGAAGAAATAAACTATAACTTCTATCTTATCCACATATTTGATTTTATTGTATTTGGCATGGTACACTTGAATTTTCTAAGGAAAATATTTTCTTTGCTTGCTGGTTGGAAGAATGAACATATTGGTTTATAAATATGTTGACTTTTAAAGCACATTTGTTTATAAATGAACTTGAAAAAATTTTGTGGAGAACTTTTACCTTAAAGAAGTTAAAACACACTGTGGTTTAATTTGCATAGTAGAAAAGACCCCATTTGAGTTATGTGTGGTCATAGATCTAGAGAAAAGTTCATGGGGAAGTAAACAGTAAGTTTCACTTGTAAGAAAAATATTTAATATTTTAAAAGCATTCAAAGTATGTTAAGCAGTTACCTTCTGGAAGAAATTTGGCAGTGTTTGGTTAGAAGACAAAAACTCAACTCCAGGGCCGGCCCCGTGGCTCACTCCAGAGAGAGCGGCGCTGGTAGCACCGAGGCCGCAGGTTCGGATCCTATATAGGGATGGCCGGTGTGCTCACTGGCTGAGCATGGTGCAGATGACACTGTGCCGAGGGTTACGATCACCTTACCGGTTAAAAACAAAACAACAACAAAAAAACTCTTAACTCCAAACTAATAGGAATCCTCATGTTATATCTTTATTCCCTGCCAGTGTCACTTTTGTATTAATTTGTTTTATAGCTTATTTTTTGAAAATAAAAAAAACCCTCATATTGCTTTATCAGGTGCCTTTTCTCTCTGTGAACTACCTTGTGTATAGACAAAGTCATTATTTGTTAAATAATACAATTATATGAGAAAAATAGTGTAACCTTTTAGGCCTGTTATACAAATTACTGAAGATCTCAATTTCCATAAACCTGTTCAGTTTTGGTAAGAGAAAAATGATCTGGTAAAGATTATTTGACATTCGAACTAAAGTTTAGTTAAGTTATAAACTCGAGTCTATTAAATTTAGTATGAAGTGTGTACAATTGTATAAGACATTTTAAGGCAAAGCTTTCTTGAATTCGCTGGGCAGTGATGGGGTTAGTATGAGTAATACTTTGGGTGTGGGTGTGTTCTCTGTGTAATTATGCTGGCATGTTTTAGTCATATGTCTCTCCTTTTCTTCCTCCTCTCTGTTCTCTCCTTGGTATGCAGAGTGTTTGATTTCTGACACTGGAGGACAACAGCTCTCTATAAGTGATGCCTTCATCAAAGGTAATTTTATCAGCAGCTGTGCATGGGATGGTGTCTCTTTTGTTCATGAGGATACACCTAGGGCCTAGCGAGTGGATTGGCACAGAAAAGGTGCTGAAAATATATTTGATTATTTTAGTGTCATGGAGACAGCTTTTTAATAGGTATAGTGATTTTGAGAATGTTGAGAACCAAGAATGTAGTTTGGACTTGGCTTGAGATGAGGTCTCTCATCTGGAAAATAATTACTTAAAAGCTTTTAAATAGGATTGGAATTCTATTCTTTTAAAGGCATACATAGTTTATACTGTCCTATATTGTGAATGTAATATTAAGTGTTGATATATATATATATATATATATAATTAAGGATTGTCAAATTTGTCAAAAAGCCCAAGGCAGATCTCATCCAATTGTGGTTGCTACTTGCTCTGTGGAGCTGGAAAGAGAAGTAGGCAGAAAGGGATAAAGAACTAACCCTGCTGATCAATTTCTTTGGCACAAAAGGAGTATAGAAGAACACAAGCCTTTTCTATCCCTAACCTACTTAGCTTACTGTGGAGTAAAGACTTTCCTAATTGGTCCACAACACTCCACAGCTTAGGGCTCAGATAATGGGAGAAAAGTTTCAACTAGAAGTTTATAGACTGGCTGCTTACATAATTGACATGTGCAGTTCTTGTACCTCAGTTGTGGACACATGATTTACTGTGTTGTTTGTAGAACTGTTTGTTGAAAATTTTTTTGTTGGTTTTGTTTACTGTAAGAGGGGAAAGGGCTAGGTCATTTGGTAAGTATTTCACACCTCTTTTCTTTCCATTTAGTCAGCCGCATTATTCAGCAGTTATTCAGTGAGCATCTTTTTTGCAACCTGTGTATTATCTACTAACTTTTTTGTCTTGATCCATTTTCACCCTTTTAACACTGAGGGTTGCGATCCGTTGCCGGACACGGAAAAAGACAAAAAAGACAAAAAAAAAAACAAAAACAAAAAAAAACCATGACAATGAAGTAATAACTTCCTATTTTATACTTTACTTAGAATCCTTATTTAATCGTCGGGTAGAGGAAAAATCCAAAGAGCTTCCTTTCACACCTTTGGGATGGCATCATAACAACCTGGAGCTCCTAAGGGAGGAGAATGGGGAGAAGCAAGCCATGGAGAGATTGCTGTAAGGCAGTGAGCTTTTTAATTTTCCATTTTTGTAATCTTTGATGACTTGATAGGCATATACACAGTTCCTCTTTTTTATAAAGTCAAAAATAGTAAGATTACTTAGGAAAAAATGCCTATTCTGATTTCTGATGAAATTTGTTTTAAAACAGAGTCCCAAACTGTACTTATCTGTCCCTGTTTTAGTTTATGTGTTAAAATTTTATTTCAGTGAATTAAAGGGGATGTCTTAGTAGAAGGTATTCACAGATTTCATTTATGTGCAAAATCATTAAGGTACAGAGGTACTGAAAAAATGAAATTGACCTAGAAGATCTTGTCTGTGAGCCATAATTGAAATTTTTTTTTTTTTAGACTACTTGTACCTTCAGAATTATCATCTCAGGTAGTATTAACTATACAAACTTCTTTTTTGTAATATTTTTGTAGTTCAGCTAATCATAATCACATGATGGCACTGCTCCAGCAGTTGCTCCATAATGACTCATTGTCACCATCTTGGAGGGACATCATTGTGTCACTGGTCTGCCAGGTTGTTCAGACTGTCCGACCTGATGTGAAGAATCAGGATGATGACATGGATATCCGTCAATTTGTCCACATCAAAAAAGTGAGCTCTGCTAATGCTTAGTTAATACTAGGAACTGATGAGGCAGGTCTAATAGTAACATGTCTCTTAAAGGTAATCTAAAAAAGAATCATTGACCTGAGGAGTGCTCGGTGAGCAGTGGGAGGTTTTGCTGTCTGCTCTGTTTGTTAGCAATGCACTTGGGAGTCATGGGACCCACTCACAGGAAGTGAGAGGTGAATAGAAGAGGTGAGATGGATGGGGGATGAGTTGGGAACCCAAACAAGTACAGTTTCTTCCTTTCTTGCTTCCCCTTCTTGACGTGTCATCTATGAGAAATCCTGCTTCCACAGATTACTGTCACTGTTCTGAGGAAAAGCAGTGGGCAGTTTCTTTAGATAAAAATACATAGAGACTTCTATGTATTTTTCACTTACAATATTTAACTTAATAGTGGTTTTAACTGACACATGGCACCGATTTATTCAGTCAGTGAGTATTTTAGAGTACCAGATACAGTACGTTAGAGAGTAGGGAGAAGGAAAGCAGACAGTCATGCTTAGATGCCATTAATCATTGGTTGAAAGGAAGAACTATGTCCTAGAACTATTTGTCCTTGTTTGATTACATAATAGTTTAAATAAAAATGGAAAGATATTATAGCATACATCTGACTGGATTCTAAGGATGTATCTTTGAATTTTGTTGTTTTCTTAAATTTCCATTAGATCCCAGGTGGAAAGAAGTTTGATTCTGTGGTTGTGAATGGCTTTGTTTGTACCAAGAACATTGCACATAAAAAGGTAATGTGGTTCAGTTCAACAGTGAAGTTCAGCAAACCATGGCTGTCTGCTAAGCTAACAAGTTGAGGGACCTTAATCATGGAAGAAAAGGAGAATGGACATTGAGGGGCTGCTGGCAGTGTCTGCCACAGGAGTGAAATTTTAGGGTTCAGGGAAGGTCTCCCATAGTTGATGAACGGATTGGAATTTGGTTAATGGGAACTTACCAGGCAGAAGAAGGAAGGGGGAGGGGTAGGCTACCAGACCAACAGAATGATAATATACTGGTCTCATTTCTTCCCTGACCCTGCCACATTTCAGAGAGACAGGGTTTCTCTAACAGACTGGAATCCTTCTAGAGGCTTAGAATTCTAAAACTGTTCTCTCTTCTAGGGCTCAGCTACAGAACTGTTAATGTTATTATGTTATCCTTCTCATCTTTTATTTCTACCCTCATCCCTGAGACCTTTTTCTAGTACTAGCACAAAGGAGTGGGGCGAGATAACCTGGCGTATCAGGACACTCTGAGTTAAGGTGTAAGATGAGAAATGGCAGATGTGGGTGGAAGAAACGGGCAAGGACTTTGTATTCCATTAAGGGTTTTGAACTTTATTCTGAGGCCTTTTGATTCTCAAAGTGTAGTACACATCAGGATCACCTATGGATCTTGCTAAAAATGTTGATTCCTAAGCCCAACCCCTAGAACTTCTCATTCACTAGGTTTAGGGTAGTGGGAGTTTATGGGGGTGCTAAACTTAAAGTAGGCACTCCAGGTAGTGTTATTTGTTGATCATTACATTTTGAGAAATCATTGATCTATAGCAGTGTTCTCGAACCTTGCTGTGCTTTAAAATCACCAAGGGAACTTATTAAACATAGAGATAACTTGGCCCCACTTCTGGGGATACTGATTCTGTTACAACGAGAGCTGAGGCAGATTTCTAACCTGAGTGACTGGATGGATGAACTGTAGTCCTGTTTTCACTCTTTTCTAAGTGGAGACTAATAGTTTATTTTTCATAAGGCATTAAGCCTTCTGAAAATTGTTAGTGGCCACAGATAAATAAAAGTATGCTTGGATTCAATAATACTTTTATAGCAATGATCTGAAGTCAACGTTTCCACGTAGAGTATTATTAAAATAACACATTACCCTTTAAAGTAGTACTTTAAATAAAATTAAATGATGTTTGTGGAATTAAAATGTAAATGTGTTTTGCCCTTCTCAGGAATTGAGAAAAAAATTGTATGTGGGTGTGGTAGGAACATATGCCTGAATGACTCTTTTTCTCCACTGATCATATTTAGAGACAGTCTTTAATTTGTAGTTGCTAAAAGAGCACTGAATATAGTTGCCAGTTTGGGGCTATAAACTTGGTCAGTCTGAAACCTCAATTGCAGGGCTTAGGCTATTCTGCTTGTGGCTTTACTTGCATGGTTAGGTTATATTGTTTGAGTCTCTGCTTCTGAAGATGCTCTAAGGTTTTCTTTTATAACTTCATGTTACCCAATTCAGCTTGCCAATTTAGGATTGTCTGGGAATTTATTCTTTTAGAAATAGGTTTAGGAGGCGTTTTAATTCTTTTCTTTTCTACCTTTCTTGAATTTTAGAAAGACTAAAATATGCTTTCAAAGTTGCTGATATCCTGGAGTTTGTAAAATAGTTTGTCCCGGATTGTCTGGGAATTTATTCTTTTAGAAATAGGTTTAGGAGGCGTTTTAATTCTTTTCTTTCTCTTCTACCTTTCTTGAATTTTAGAAAGACTAAAATATGCTTTCAAAGTTGCTGATATCCTGGAGTTTGTAAAATAGTTTGTCCTACTCCTCATCCCCGCCTCAGGCATGATATCTTTTATTACAGCATTAGAAATAAAAATAGTTAAGAGAATAGAGGAATCAATTGAACTGGTATTGAGAAAACAAAGCCAATTTGTGATGAATTTTGTATCACTCTGCACAAACTATTTGTTTTGAAAAATGTAAGAGAATACTACAAAAGAATAGAATGAGAGTATATTAATACTAATGTAAAGATACTTTAAATTAGTGGGGATTATGAACAGTATGAATTTAAAGGAGTTCTGTAAAGTGCAAACTTTTAAAAACATTAACAAACCGTTTATTTTTTGTAGATGAATTCTTGTATTAAAAATCCTAAAATTCTTCTGTTGAAGTGTTCCATTGAGTATCTCTACAGAGAAGAAACTAAGTTTACTTGCATTGATCCTATTGTGCTTCAGGTATGAACTTATTACTGAAAGTAATAATTTGGAGAGATGCTTGCATACTATGATGCTTGCAAACCTAATTATTTTGACTCATTCCAGCTGATTAAATTGGATAGCCAAAGAAAGAAACTTTATTGCTCTTGTTATATTTTTAAAATTTCTTGTAAAAGGCACTTTTATGTGTTACACTTTAGAAGTAGATTACCCAAATTTCCGTCACTCATTTTTAAAGTTTCAGAGTGTTCAAGAGAACACATTACTGGGAATACATGGAAGAAAAAGTGAAAATCCAAACACTGGTTTCCCTTTCCCATCTGGACCATTGATTTTCTGTGAGAATTTCTCTAACTTAGCAGGTCCCTAATGGAATCTCTGGTTTGTAATACAGTCTGTTGTACTAAAACCTGTTTCTAGCACACCAGTTAACTTAAACGTAGTTTCGCGAACGGGAGTAACATCAGGTGTAAGTTGTGTTGGTTTTCTAAGCAAGGGGGTTCAGAATAGCTGCAGTGGGTTAATAACCCTCAACTGGAACAGAAAACAGCCTCAGCTCAGCTGCCACACAGGCATGAACCCTTGCGGCTCTATTTTAAGAAATTAAAAATGAGCATCTGCTTACTGGGCTGTCTCCCCAGAGAGGCACACCTCCTGCTCTAGATGGCTCTTGGTAGCTCAGCTGCTCAGAGCTCCATTTCCACTTGTACTGTATAATTGTTTCTGTGCATTTCGAATTTCCCTTGAGGCAGCTTCCAGCCATCCTGAGCTGTCTGGCTGGGCTGTCCAAGTTCTTTCTTAAGGTACCAGTTATTATTTTTGTTCGTGCTGTGGATATGAAGTTGCATAGGTTTTAAGTTTTCTGCTCCAACCCCTTTTCTCCTATAAATGCTGATAATTTTAGTTTGTTATCATTCCTAAAAACTGAGTTGTAGTGAAAGGCACAGTGCTTTATGAAACTCTGCTTAGTGGACGAATTTCGTTACCTGGGGCAGTTTCCTCCTTGGAATTCAGCTATGTTAGTAAAAATGAGGGATTTCGACTAGATTTATATCAGCCTTTCTAGCTCTGATTTACTATGACTTTTTAGTATGGAACTTAAGAAGAAATAAAGAGAAACAATTATTATTCATGGAATCTAAGATATTTTGATGCTGGGGGTTTTGTTGACTTCACAGAAAATGTCAGCAGAAGACTTTCACAGGATTAAATCATAATTGCATTGATTGTAAAATGCATCCTCATTGTAGTCTTGGAATTTATGAATTAGGGTAATTGAAATCCACAGATGTTTGTTTATGAAAAAGTTATACTTAAATTTATCCCCTTTAATCACTTGATTCTTGGAATCAGGTTAGCAGACTAAAATCTTTTCATGCTCTGAGCAGACGTGTGTACTTAAGAAACATGGTTTAATTCATATAATGTAAAACATCTTGTTCATCAGTGCTTTCAAACATAGTTTTATTATACCTTTAACTCCTGCCCTTTTAAACTTTACAGTTTCAGTTGATAGAAAGTATCAGCTGATTTGAGTTTTTTCTTTTCTTTTTGTCCACCCACTGTGGAATAACCGATCAGAGAAGAAGCTGAAAGGTAGATAGTCAGAAAAAGGAGGATGGGAAACAAGGGGCACGGAAATAATTAGCCTATGACCTTATACCATCTTCACAAGGCTGGTGTAATAGATTTGTTGGTCTGCCACTGCTCCATTCTGTGCTCATGGCCTACCCTCCGTGCTCTTTCCTTGCTGAGCCTGGACCAGGCCTCCTTTTTAGTGTGGTGCTTTAGTACAGTCAAAATAGTTGATTGGAGTTGGAACTGAGAGAATGTTTGCCATCCCTGTACCAGGTGCAGAAACTTTTAAAAAATCAACTTATTCTAATTATACTTTATTGGAGCTACACAAATCAAATCAAATACACAAAATAAAAGCTACACAAAATTTTAAATGCTGTTAAATTACAATTTAGTAAGTAGAGTAGGAAATTAACACATTTCAGGAAAAAGTTCCATTTTGTTAATAATGGGAGAATTTGAAAAGGTACAATTTCTATCAGCAAAATAAAAAGACATTAAGAAATATACTCAATAAGAAGTCAGGTTTATTGCAGGATATAGGCTGGTGGCAGTGAACAGTAATACAGTCTTGCTCAGAAGACACTTTGGGCACATGGAGCAGGAGTGACAAACATGCTCACCTTCAGTTGTCTCCTGTCTGGAGCCCAGAAATTTTATGAAAGTTAATGAACTGTTGTTTTAACTTTAGTTTTTATTTACAATATTCATTTGTTTTGAATTAAGCCTTTGTGATGAAATTGTATTAAGTATTCTGTTTTAGATCTTTAACTAAAGTTATTGTAGGTAGAAGAATATGATCTGTCGAGAGGTTGGAATTAGGAAGTAGCTGAAATAACATCAGTTAGAGAGTTATTTATTCAGATACCTAGAAAAAAAGATGCTCTGGTTGGTTTCAGAATGTAAAAGAAGGAATTCATAACCATTGTAAAAACACTTAGAAATTGTTTTCATCTTGGGACTTGTGAGGTTAGGTATTTTGGTTCTTGTTTTTTAACCTCTGAGCTAATTGGTTTCTTGGCTTTTGTATTATAGGTAAGAATTGAAAATCTTTCAAAGTAAAGTTAGTTGGAGAATGGAATTTTTCCTGAAACTTGAGCATAATCAACAGTTTAGAATGATGAATGAGATTCTTAATTGTGTTTGAATTAATTTGCTTACATACTTATTTGTGGATGAAGAAAATTTAGGCTGTGATTGATATTAGTAGTCAAGCTATCTCAATATTTTAATATGTCTGTATCTTGAATTGTATCAGGTATAATATTTCTTGTTTCTCTTGCTTAGGAAAGGGAATTCTTGAAGAATTATGTTCAGCGAATAGTTGATGTTCGACCCACGTTGGTTCTAGTTGAGAAAACAGTATCTCGGATTGCCCAGGACATGTTACTGGAACATGGCATTACTTTGGTCATTAATGTGAAATCAGTGAGTGTTCTCATTTCTCTATTTTTATATCATTTAAAAAAATCACAGCTTTTAAATTTATATGTATGTATGGTAGGTATACAGGAATCTTTATTTCCTTGCTGCACCATATATATTGAAAGTAGGATAGAAGGCATGGCATCTATTTCATTATTTAAGACTGGAGAATCTCAGACTGGAAAAAAGTGTGCGACTATATAACACTTATTTTAGGTGTCTGCAAGACCAAAGGTGGAGTGGACATTAGTTAATCAGTAGGTATTTGTTGATTCTTTATTTTGGTTGGGAAATTGCACCAAAAAGCAGAAAATGTTTTCTACCTTGAAAAGCTTACCTCTGCAGAATAGAGACCAATTCTAAGAAGTTTTGGTTTTCCATAATATCTTGTGCTAATGAATAATGCTTAAATGTCTTTTGAGTACGGTTTGTTTTAGTGGGCACATATTGATTACTAAGCAACTAAGTGTAGACTAATCTAGAATCAAAAAAGCTTGTTATATAATTATTAAAATTAAGGAAATTCATTGTGAGAGTTATTTTTCCCATTACTTTTCCACGTTAATTAAGATTTTTATTCTTCTCTAATTTTGTAATATAATGTTTTTTTGTGTTGTAGCAAGTTTTAGAACGAATCAGTCGGATGACCCAAGGTGATTTAGTAATGTCAATGGACCAGCTGCTTACGAAACCACACCTGGGCACTTGTCACAAATTTTATATGCAGATATTTCAGTTGCCTAATGGTGAGTGACATTTAGCATAGATTCACCTGAGATTGGGAAACTGAGGAAATGAGTTAACTCATCAGGATTGCAATGCTTACTCAGTAGGAAGTATCTGTTGGCAGTAGTTAAGTGGGGATAGGCAATTGTAGTCTTATTCACGTAAGGGTTTTCTTTTGTAGATGTTAAGATAATGGGTTAATTCTTTCTGGACTTCTGGATTGCCACCTAAGCCTTCTTAACTTTTTGTTTGTTTCCTTGCAGAGCAAACCAAAACACTGATGTTTTTTGAAGGCTGTCCACAGCACCTAGGCTGTACAATCAAGCTTAGAGGAGGCTCTGATTATGAACTGGCTCGAGTTAAGGAGATCCTAGTATTTATGATCTGTGTAGCTTATCATTCTCAACTAGAGATCTCCTTCCTCATGGATGAATTTGCTATGCCTCCCACATTAATGCAAAACCCTTCATTCCATTCTCTGATTGAGGGACGGGGGCCTGAGGGGGCTGCACAAGAGCAGTACAGTGGAAGTTCCTTTTTCTGGGAACCTGACTTCCCTCCTGAGTCTTTGCCCTCTGATGACAGCAATGGGCTGGAATCAAGGACTCTGTTTGAGAAGGGTGAGCAAGAAAATAAAAGTCTTCCACAGGCTCTTGCCTCTTTGAAGCATCAAGAGTATGCCATAACAGCTTGCTCGGCAGGTATCCCCCGTTCTTTCTTTCCATCTGTACCAGAATCATTGTTGCCGCTCCATGTGGATGACCAGCAGGATGATGTAGGCAACGAGCAGTCAGAGACGTTGCAGCAACTAGATGAACTACAGGATCCCAAAAGCCAGATGAGAGCCTTTAGAGACCCTCTACAGGATGACACTGGATTGTATGTTACTGAGGAAGTCACCTCTTCTGAAGATAAACGAAACACTTATTCTTTGGCCTTTAAACAGGAATTAAAAGATGTGATCCTCTGTATCTCCCCAGTAATCACATTCCGGGAACCTTTCCTTTTAACTGAAAAGGGGATGAGGTGCTCTACCCGAGATTATTTTGCAGAGCAGGTTTACTGGTCTCCTCTCCTTAATAAAGAGTTCAAAGAAATGGAGAACAGGAGGAAGAAACAGCTGCTCAGGGATCTCTCTGGACTTCAGGGCATGAATGGAAGTATTCAGGCCAAGTCTATTCAAGTCTTGCCCTCGCATGAACTAGTTAGCGCTAGAATTGCTGAGCATCTGGGTGATAGCCAGAGCTTGGGTAGAATGCTGGCTGATTACCGAGCCAGAGGAGGAAGAATTCAGAAAAATCTAGACCCTTTTGCTCATTCAAAGGATGCATCGGGTACTTCAAGTGGCAAATCAGTAAACAAAACTGAGGGTGATGAAGACAGAGGGCTGATTCCAAGTGATGCAATATGGTCAACAAAGGTGAGCCAGACCACTTTTGGATGCTCATGTAAATTTAGGATGTGTTGAAAAACTACTATGGCAGGATAAAATCTATATGACAAATTACATGCCAATTTATTAAATATTTTCTTTTTCTATGCTATTTTTTTGAGTCTGCCAGTTTATATGTTGCTTTAATATGTGTGAAGTAGGATTATAAAGTAATGAAACTGGGTTTTGAGATTTTAAAATGACCTCATAGTAAACTGAGAAGAGCCCTGAGGTAAGGGGAAGTGTGGAGATGCTTAAAATTTCTGTCAGCATGACTTGGATGTGGTGTGACACATCTTTGATTCATTTCATGGTAGTGACGGGGAGAGTGAGAGATGGAAGCTTATTGTGGGAAATGGATATGTTTTAAAAAAATGTTCGATTTCTTTTTTTATTAACATAAAACACTTTATATTGTTATTTAATTATGACGGTAGCCTTTATCTTTCTTTTTAAGGTAGAAATTGAGGACAAATTAAGGAATATTTGTTATGGACACATTATTAATAATGGTAGTAATAAAACTAATGAGCAAATCTATCTGTAGATGAAAAAATGCAATTGTTGAATAAAACAGATTTTCTCTTTCACTGGTAGTGAAGGAAGTGCTAAATAATAGTGGTGCTAAATAATTTATTTGTGAGATTGGTAAAAAGTGATAAAAGAACCATGGTTAATAAGGGTGTGGAAAAACACCTTTCATAAATTTTATATAAATTTATACAAGTTTATGCTTATATATATGTATAAATTTATTGAAAGTGATAGGTAATATTAATTTACACATACATAAATTTACCTCTGGCCCTGGACTCCTACGTTTTATAATCTATTTTTGCAGAAATGATTAAGCATGTTTGTATAAGGATGCTTGCATTTTGTAAGAATATATGTACAAAGATGTTTATTGAAGGATTGTTTCCAATTATTCCCAGTAAAAGGATTAGTTGGATCTCATTTGATGACCTGTAAAAAGCCCTGTATAAAGACATATTTTTAAGCGTTAAAAAACAAGTTATGTTTTAATATATGTAGCATCATCCCATTTTACAAAACCACTCATGAGTGTTCGTGTGTGTTTACATGTGTGAGAATGCAAAAAGAATGAGTTTTATTTTTTTTTTTGACCATGAAAAAACTTCATTAATGGATATTTTTTAACCATACAGTCAGGCTCCTCAGCTTGGAAGGTGGGGTGGCATCAAAGGAGGAGAGGCTTTATGTATTTCATGAGCTTCACGTACCTCTATACTGTTTGAATATTAACACAGAGGTGTTACCTTTGTAATCATCAAAAACAGGCATAAACACAGATAAATAAATACTTTAGAATTTAGGTTTCTTGATGTCTCAGATTGATGTTATGTCCCGTCATGAGTTCAGACTGTTTTATATGGATATATGTAGTCAACTTTTTCTTTCAAAATAACTTAATGCAGTCTTATAAAAATACAGAGACATCTTTTCATATTTTTAAGTTTCACTTAAACTTTTTGGATTATCTTCCCTCGAAAACCAACTGCCCTTCTTCCTTATATTTAGTTTTCTGTAGTAGTTTTACATCTTCACCAGAACCCCTACAGCGGATTGGAGGCTTTACAGATAGAGTGGAACATGTTCGATGTTAGAAGCACACATTGGGGTTGGAATGTGTTCCGATGTCAGTTGCTCATCTGTTTCTTCTCTTTCAGGTGGACTGTCTGAATCCTGTTAACCACCAGAGACTCTGTGTGCTCTTCAGCAGCTCTTCTGCTCAGTCCAGCAATGCTCCCAGTGCCTGTGTCAGTCCTTGGTAGGATTCTTCTCCCCCTACACTATTGTGCTACAGCATAGAATTCCAGCAATTAAAAAAAAAATACAGCCATTAAGACCTGATTTTAGGTACATGGCACGTTGCTGGTCATATGTAAACTGATAGATAGAACTTTTAAACTTGTGAAGTAAATATGAAATTTTTGTTCATGGGTAAAAGTAAATGAGAGTACCTTAAGTAAGAGTGAAAAAAATGTGAGGGATAGAAGAGAAATTTGTGCTTAGAAAAGCAACAAAGTTAACACACAAAATCTGGTTTATAGGCATTTTGATAACATGTATAGTTTAGGCAGATTTTCCTTCAGGCATCATTTTTATAAAAGCTGTCAGCTTAAACTTAATTCTAAGTAGATCGATAGAAATAGAAACACATTTTATTATTATTATTTTTTGGCCTAGAAACACATTTTATAATAAGTTATTTTTTTCAAATGATAGTCACAAAACCATATATACACTTACATAGCTTTACATTACATAGTTTACCTTTAGTTTAGAAAGTACTATGGAACATAACTCCTTTCTTTTGGAGCATTGTTTCCGTGGAAAAGTGTGTTCTGTGTTTTAATTTTGGACACCAGAAACACTAATTTCCAGCAGTGAGATCAGTGATTCTTCCAGAAGTGGTATAGCTCCAGCAGGCAGACTTGGGGCTGGGGGAGCCCATAGGAATTTTCTGTGGAAGTTTGTGGACTCTTTAGGTCAAGGCTTGAATAAAAGGTGGGTTTCTGTAGGCGTATAGCCAAACTCTCTTTATTTGTGGGCATTTATAAGTTACATATAAAGTTAGGAAGTGGTGCTTTAGCAAGAATATGAACTGCTGTTCTCTCTGCTCAGTAAAAATGTATACTAGAGAGCAGGAGACAGGAGTCCCATTTTATGTTGACAGGGCTTAAGGCTTTGTAAAAGAAACTTTTACCTCTTCCTAACTCAAATCAGTTTTACTCAATATTATAGTTTATGTATCCTCATTAAATAGTTTGATAAGAAACTAATGGATTGGAGTGAAAAAGATGCTAGGGTGTAACTAGTGTAAACTTGTTTTACTGGATGAGGGAAAACATTCTGTAACAACAAAGAATATTGCCTGCTTTAATACTTTATTATAAGTACGTTTAACAAGTAATTGTAATTTGTGGTCTCATGAAATGTCTTTGATGTGTGGTAATTCTTATGTTTCTAAGAAGTGATTTCTTCTTTTAGGATTGTAACAATGGAATTTTATGGAAAGAATGATCTTACATTAGGAATATTTTTAGAGAGATACTGTTTCAGGTAAGAGCAGATTTTCTCCTTATATTCCAATGCATTTTTGATGCCCAGAATTTCAACCTAAAATATAAACATGATTTGGATGTTAAGTGTTGTATGGTCCTCACTTTCATCCATATATCAGAGTATACCATACAAAGAAGCAATCTGTTTTATATTCAAACTGGAATGTCTTATCTGGTACATTTTTCATATCTTTGCTATCTAATTACCCTGCCCTCCATAAGCCTTTTTTAGGTTGTCTGTCTTTTATAGCGATTCAAATGAGAGGCAGGGGAAGTGTCAGAATCAGCTAGACCTCAGTTTAAGTCTTAACGCTATCACTCACCACCTACATGGCAAAGCGCAAGTAATTTAATCTTTACCAGCACCCTGTATAGGAAATAACAATCCCCAGAAATGTCAGGGTTTGAATGTGTAAAATGGGATGTTTTAAAACTGCTTGGTAAGTAAAAGGGGATTAACAAATAGAAACATCAATCACTGTGTTGAAGACAGGGTGCTCAGCTGCAGGCTTAGAGCAACATGAGTCCATGTACAAATTGTCCACCGGTCATCGTTACTCTAGATCAGAGAGAGAGGATGCTGCACTCCTTGACAACGGTTCCGATTAGCCAGTATTTATTATACATGGCCTCTTTTTCATGCTTAATGTGAAAAGGACTCTCTTATTTGTCAAAGGCCTTCTTATCAGTGTCCTAGCATGTTCTGTGATACCCCCATGGTGCATCACATTCGGCGCTTTGTTCATGGCCAAGGCTGTGTGCAGATAATCCTGAAGGAGTTGGATTCTCCAGTACCTGGATATCAACACACAATTCTCACATATTCCTGGTGCAGAATCTGCAAACAGGTAAATATACCCTGTTACAACATTTCATATGTCATTTTTTTAATTTGTATAGTTCTTTTTTTTTAGGGAGAAGTTGGTTTATATTATTTTGGATTTGTTATTCATCATTGGGCTCTTATTATTTTACCTTCCAGTGGTGTATATTCAATCTAATATTTGTTTTTTGAAAACTCTGTTTAAGGAATATATCAGTCATAAAATAAAATGTAGTTAGTTGCCTTGTCCAGTAAAATATCTTGAGATTGTATCTTGATAGTTCTCAATTATATTCGTTTATTCATTCAGCAGACATTTATTTAGCACCCCTGTATGCCAGATACTGTGCTAGGCCCTAGGAATGAAAAAAGAATAGGGAATGACTTCTGTGCTCTAGAGGTAGAGACAGATTTGGAAAGCAGTAACTACAGTTTATTAGGATATTTGTATAATAGATGTGACTTTATATCAATGTTGCTATCTTAAGAGATACAAATGAATCTCCGCTGGTTTTAAAATTGATCTCTACTGGTTTGCATGTACATTCTTGAGGAAAGAACGTGTGTTTTATTTCTTCTGTGCCTTTCTTTACTTTTCTAACTTGGGGCAAATATTTGGTATTTGCCAATATTATGTTTTCAATATATAATTTTTATTCAAATTTTTTGCAGTGAGTATGTACCAGATTTAACTTCATTCTATCTTAGTTGGCTTATTTTGGAGTGTGCTTTTGGATGGCACATATAAGAATTATAGATAAAATAATAGTGTGCCCTGTATTAATATCAGTGGTTGAGAAGGGCAAAATTAAAGTTATTTGCTCCTATAGCAGCAAATATACAAGCATGAAATCATTTTTAGCAATTATCAGTCTTACTTTCATGCTTCCTTTTATAGGCCTTTAGTTCCTGTTAGATAGATGGTAATATTTTGTTGTAGAGTATGTGAACTCTGTAGATCTGCCATTGCATGAAGGAATAACTTAAATTTGATCTTTATATCTTGCATGCTTTGCACTTTATTTTAAAAACTTCTTTTGGGGTTATGCCAGAAAGGAAAAATTGTACTGTTACACAAAAATGAAAAACTTCTAGTGTCAAGGAAAGTTACAACATAATATGACCAAACATAAATGTACTTAATTTTAAATTTCTATAAGCCATGATAATAGAAAAATGGGCAAAGGACATGACAAAGCAATTTAATACAAATGGCCAGTAAACATGTACAAATAAATTTTACTCATTAGTAGTTGAAATATAAGTGAAACCAGTAAAAATGCCTTTAACTTTTTTCAAGAAATCACATTTCAAAGATTTTTAATTCCTAGGATTGGTAAGAAAGTAGAGAAATCAGTATTCTCAAATACTGTTGGAGATTGTGTAAACCAGTATCCTGTTTTGGAAGGCAGTGTGACAAAAAGTATCAAAGATCATATAAATGTTCATGCCCTTTGACCTACCAATTCCCACCTTTATTAATTTATTCCAAGGAAATAATTGTGGCTGTTTCTAAGTATGTATATACAAGGATGTTCATTAGAGCATCATCCAAATAAGGAAAAAATTTTAATGTCTTAAATGCCTATCAGTAGGGATTGGTTAAATATATGTTCATATAATAGGATACTTTGAGGCCATTTATTTTATTTTTATATACAAGGATGTTCATTAGAGCATCATCCAAATAAGGAAAAAATTTTAATGTCTTAAATGCATATCAGTAGGGATTGGTTAAATATATGTTCATAGGATACTTTGAGGCCATTTATTTTATTTTTATTTTTTTGTCTTTTTTTTTCCGTGTCCGGCAACGGATTGCAACCCTCAGTGTCGCCCCCATACTGGACCGGGACCGGCAACGGGATCGCAACCCTCGGTGTTGCCCCCGCGCCTCGCTCAGCCAGTGAGCGGGAACCGGTCTGTATGTGGGATCCGAACCCTCGCGCAGGAGCGCCGCCGCCCTTCCCAAGCGGCGCACTATCCAGTGCGCCACCGGGCCGGCCTGAGGCCATTTAAAAAGTTGTACCAGAATATTTATGTGGGAAAATATTCACGATATATTGCTAAGTAAAAAAGATAAAGTTATGAAACTAATTATAGGAGAAGAGTTTTTATTTACAAATAAACTATGTATATGTATTCATGTATAAAAAGAAAGTAAACATATATTAGTATATTGGTGTTGGTGATGGGATTAATGGTAATGCTGCTCTCTCCCACCACCCACAGTTCTACATACCTTTGAACTTTTGTTCTTTTCCAAGTTTTCTACAGTCAGAATATATTGATTATATTAGAAAAGAAAATACATTTTTTTTTAAAAAAAGAGATTCTCAGTATGTAATTATATAACAAACTATTTTTGCTGAATTCCAGGTAACACCAGTTGTTGCTCTTTCCAATGAGTCCTGGTCTATGTCATTTGCAAAATACCTTGAACTCAGGTTTTATGGGCACCAGTACACTCGTAGAGCCAATGCTGAGCCATGTGGTCACTCTATCCACCATGATTATCACCAGTATTTCTCCTATAACCAGATGGTGGCATCTTTCAGGTAAGAAGTCAAAGGGATGTTGTACGTGATCACATAATCCTTTGAAGGCTTTGTAACGTTTCCACTATTACTACATGAATTAATTTGTGGGTATGTGTTATTCCCTATCTGCACCTGTGCAAAAGGAGAGGGCCAGACTCTTCTGAGAGCTTATAGTATTATTTTATTTACTCCTTATCCTAGGAAATAGGTATTATTATTATCTTCACTTACAGAGCTTATAATAGTCCACTTAGAGAGCTAGCAAGTGATGGAGTTATGGTTTGAACTCTGGTCGATCTTGTAGTAGCAGCCTCATTCTGAATCATTGTTTAGTCATCTGAAAGTCTGTCAGAATTTTTGCTAAGACATTAACTAGTATAAAGATAATAAAATATCATTCTGTGATAGACCTAACATTCCAAGTTCAAAGAGTAGATAGTTACCATCGTGGAGAAAGCCTTCAGGCTCTGCCTTCAGAATAAATCCAGAATCTTAACACTTTCTACTGCCTCCAAGTAATACCACTTTGGGCTGAGCCTCTGTCCCTTTTACCTAGATTATTGTAGTAGCCTCAACCAGTCTCCCTTTGGCCTTGCCTCTGTAGCCTGTTCTCAACACAGCAGTCAGAGTGATCCTGTTAAAGGAAAATCAGCTCAGGTCGCTTCTCTGCTCTAGACACTCCAAAAGGTGTCTGTTTCATCCTGAATGAAAGCCAGAGTTCATTTACTGTCCCATAAGCTCCTCCATGCTCTGGCTGCCCAGGGCCTTGCTGTTCTCATCTCCTACTACTCACCCCTCACTCACCCTGCTGCAGCCTTGCTGGCCTCCTGGCTGGGCCTCTCGTATGTCAGGTAGGCTCCTGCCTGGGAGCCTTGTGATTGTTCTTCCTTCTCAGAATTGCTCATTCCCCAGATATCTGACTGCTGTATCCTTACTTCCTGCAGGTCTGTTCAGACTTCACCTGCCCTGACAACCTTTACCCCTAGCACTTCCTGTGTCTCTTTCTTGCTTTATTTTTCTCCATAGCACTTACCATCTGATATATATTTTAAATATTTGTTTTGTTTATTATCCCAAACTTGTTATTTTTGAATCATGAGAACAGGAATTTTGGCTTGTGTGTAGTGCTATATCCTCAGCACCTAAAACTGTCTGGCATGTAATAGGTAATATTTGCTAACTAGAGCTTATTTCCTTCTTTTAAGCAAGAGCTTTTAACCGTGAATCTGGAGGCTAGATGGGGTGTATCTTTTACTAGCTAACATAAACCCTCAGGTGCAAAGGAAATTAAAGATTCATGAAGAATTCTCAGGAGCTGGGAAGATAATGAATATCTACGTTTAAGCTAATTATAGGAAGGAATCCCTTTCTTCATTCATAGAGAAGGTTTATATCAAGATCTCTTTTTGTTTTTATAGCAGATGATGATAGCCTCAGGAGGTAAATGGTGGCACCACAGTGCAGTGAAAAAACAAGGAAACTCCCTCCAAAATTGGGGAGGATATTCATAGTGGTTGAAAGTTAAATTCAGTATCTTTATGATTGTTTTAAAATGCCATCTTATAGAAACTTTATTTTCTCTTATTTTTCATAGGATTTAGTTAATTGTCATTGATACAGCTATAATATTAAAATATTTCTGATTTTTCTACTGTTACTTGTATTTTCTCCCTCAGTTATTCTCCCATTCGGCTTCTTGAAGTATGTGTTCCACTCCCCAAAATATTCATTAAACGTCAGGCCCCATTAAAAGTGTCCCTTCTTCAGGATCTGAAGGACTTCTTTCAAAAGTAAGTTTTAATTCTTTGATCATCCTTTTTTTGTTTGGTGTTTGTCTATAATCTACAGCTATTCTAAAGTATCAAGTTTGTTCATTAATTTTCTTTGAAAACTGTCTAATTACTAGAAATGTATTTTTCTAATTGTTATATATGCTTGGTGTCAAAAAAGAAAAACAGAGACACTACAGAAAAGTATTAAAAAAGAAGTCAAACTGTCTTAGATATAACAACTGTTAAAATTTTGAAGTACATTCTTTCAGGTTGTTTTTTCTCTGCAGAATTATATGTGATTCTTAATTAGGTAAAACATATTTCAGTTATAGTTTTGTATGTAACATTTTTTTTTTCCTATTTGTGTGAGATTTGATACCACCTTTTCTAGAGTGTGTAATTTTCTCTATATTATTAGAGTTTCTCAGGTATATCTTGCTGTTGATGAAAGACTTACATCTTTGAAAACTGATACGTTTAGCAAAACAAGAGAGGAAAAAATGGAAGATATCTTTGCACAAAAAGAGGTAATTCATTTCTTTGACAGAAATTTCAAAAGTTAATTACTAACTTACTAGTGTCTCAGTTTACTGAAATTGTTTCTGTTCCTTGTAGATGGAAGAAGGCGAGTTTAAGAACTGGATTGAGAAGATGCAGGCAAGGCTCATGTCTTCCTCTGTAGATACCCCTCAGCAACTGCAGTCAGTCTTTGAGTCACTCATTGCCAAGAAGCAAAGTCTCTGTGAAGTGCTACAAGCTTGGAATAACAGGTATGATTTTGTGGTCTAGTTTTCTTTAATATTATTGTCAAATTTGCTCTGCCGTGATACTTTTTAACTTAAAAGTCTTTATTGATTATGGGTGTTTCATTTTACTATCACGCTATAGAAGCTTTTGTTTTCTGTCGCCCTCCTTTCCCCTTTATCCTTTAAAATATATGTTCTAATCTTTAGTTTGTGAAGACATAAACACCAAAGATAGGAACAGCCTTCAATGCTGTTTTGAATAGAGTTTGAAACAATGCTGTTTCAAATGTGTGTGCTGTTGAGTCAAATTTAACTGAATTAGTATGCCATGAGTGATTATTGGTTTTTGGGCCAGGAATTTCAAATATATTAATATATTTATCTTATAACTTTATTTAAATATTTATTTTTAGAAATATTTTTCTTTGAATGTGTGTGCTGTTGAGTCAAATTTAACTGAATTAGTATGCCATGAGTGATTATTGGTTTTGGGGCCAGGAATTTCAAATCTATTAATATATTTATCTTATAACTTTATTTAAATATTTATTTTTAGAAATATTTTTCTTTTTAATAATTTGCTATTCTTCTTTTATAACCACAGTCATATCAGAAGAGCTCTTGGTTAGTTGATTATATACGACAAAAGCTTAGTTATAATACAACTTTAAAGAAGTTGTTTTGCAATCCAAATAGGAAAAGTTAAGTATTGTGATTTAAATTTGTAAAGGTAAAATTTATAAACATCATTCAAGGTGCTAGAAACAAAACCATACATATGTACATATATATGTGTTGTTATTATTATTTTTTGGTCTTTATTTTGCTTTTCACCATAGGTTACAGGACCTTTTCCAGCAGGAAAAGGGTAGAAAGCGACCTTCAGTTCCTCCAAGTCCTGGAAGACTGAGACAAGGGGAAGAAAGCAAGGTAATAATATGTAGTCTTGTCTTTGGTCCTTCACTGGTAGAAATATAATTAGTTCTATTTATAACACTTAGAAGTGGTAGTTTAATACATACTTTCTTAATAATATCAAATAGGGTTTTCTATCTTGAAGTTGTGAGGTTTCAAGGAGTTATAAGGTGAATCACTTTTATATCTTAACTTGAAATAAAATGACCTGTTATAATTCATTTATTTGAAATATTTATCAAAAAGCTACTATTCACTGTGAGCACTGAGGAAAGCATCATGGTGACAGCAGGTGTTACAAAGGAAAAGTTATGGGTGCTCTGAGTGTACAATAGAGTCCTCATTTATTTTACTATGCAGTTTTGGATGTTCTTTACCTCTGTGCTTAAATGAGAAGATTTTAAGGTTTCTGAACTGGGTAAGTTCTATACATTGTTCTAATTAGCCTTTTCCAACTGTATTAGTTTTCTTTTGCTGGGTAACAAATTACCCCAAACTTTGTGTCTGAAGAAAAAGCCCCACAAATTTATTATTTCACTGTTTCTATGGGTCAAAGGTCTGGCATGCATGGCTGGGTTCTCTGCTCAGAATCTCACACAGCTGAAATCAAGGTTTTGGCTAGGACTTCTGTCTCATTTGTGGCTCAGGGTCATCTTCTGAGCCTGATCTATAGTTCCTCTGTTGCTGATTTGTAGACACAGATTAAAGACTCGTGATTATGTCAGGCCCACGTGGATAATCTCCGTATTTTGAGGTCAACTGATTTGGGACATTAATTACATCTAAAAAAATCCCTTTATAGCAGCACCTAAATTAGTATTTGATAGAGTAATTGGAAGAAGGTGTATATACACCAGGGAATCTTGGGGCCATTTTAGAATTCTGCCTATTGTATTGACTGTACAGATAGTCCTTGACTTAAGACTTTTCAACTTTATGATGGTGTGGAAATGATAGGCATTCAGTAGAACATCAATAAATTATATGAGATGT
>NW_007729132.1:38217-40402 GCF_000696425.1 Galeopterus variegatus
AGCGCCGCCGCGCTTCCCAAGCGGCGCACTATCCAGTGCGCCACCGGGCCGGCCCAACAAAGACCATTCCTCAAGGAACATTTGTCTAATGAGGACACTGACAATAAACACATGAACCAATATATATTTAAAAATCAAGTATAAAAAAGCTGTGAATAGACAAATAAGGAAGGTAGAAAGTATTGCTGAGGGAGTAGGTAGTGGTGATAGGTTATTTTGTACAGGATGGCCAGAGAAGTCTCTCTGATATGGTGATCTTCAATCAAAGAGCTAAGAAATGACTTTGTAATGAAACTGTACATGGGACTTATAGTCATTCTAAATATGTCTTATGGAACTTGAGAAAGTTCAGTGGATAATAAAGGATTACTAGGGTTAATGGATAACTGTAAGTATTTCTAGATGCTTTAATGCTAATAAATGAGTTACTGTTTAGAACAGTATTCTCAAAGTGTGGTTCAAGGACTCTCCAAGACCCTTTCACGTGGTTCTGCAAGTTTTCTCTTTTTCAACTACCTATCTGTGTGAAGCTGTATTTTCATTACATGCTTCAGTCATAACAATATATCTCAACAGATTAAATGCAGAAGCCAGATATGAATCTGTCTTCTGTTTAGCTAGATATTAAAGATATTTGTAAAAGTAAAACAATGCCACTCTTTCACCAATTTTTTTTTTTAATTTTGGAAAATAGGTTTGTTTTTATTTAATAAATATATTACTTATGTTAATATGTAATGGGTTTATTATTTTAAATGAGTTAATAAATATATATTTACAAACTTAGTTTTATTTCCTAATAAGGTAAAATTTTCTAAGGTAAACAAAAGCTCTTTTAAAAATTGATGGGTCTTTAGTAATTTATAAGAATGTAAATGGGTCCTGAAACCAAAAAGTTTAAGATTCACCAGGCTAAAAAATTTTTTAAATGTGATTTTAATGTTTTCTTAAGAATAAAGTATTTATTTTTTTACAGATAAGTGCAATGGATGCGTCTCCACGGAATATTTCTCCAGGACTTCAAAATGGAGAAAAAGGTCAGTGTAGTGATCACTTGATATTGGATTTAAAGAAATTTCTTAGTGTATAAGTTCTTTTTAACTGCTAATTTTGAGCACTTTTTTCTGATGTAATTTTTCATAGACTTTTTTTTCCTTCAATAAAGCTTAAGATTATCATGCACTGTATTACAGGGAGATAAATTAGGGTATGGAAATAAACTAAATACAGAGGAAAATAAAACAGAAAAAAGGAAATTAAATTTCTATTCTGCTTATTCCAAAGTCAACCTCCAGGTCTCACTGCAAAAATCTTATAAAGTTAAATTCATATTTTTAATGTCACTAAAATCTTTTCTAGACTTAGATATCTTTCACAGTATTTAATTGAATACTGTGGTGTCATTGTAGAAACTGGGGAAATTTACACAGACTATCTATAGAACAAGAGATCAACTCATAATTCTTGGTATTTTTCTATTATAACTTAATGTTTTTTTTCTCCCCCAGAATGAGCATGTAAGTTCTCCCACAGTGTCCTAGTTTCATTCATTATTAAAATGAATAAAGTGAATTTAGGCATTGTGGTATAATAGAAAGAGTACTGGATAGGAGTCAAGCTTGTTAATAGTTGCAATACTGCCACCAAGATTTCATTGTGGTCAAATCATGTAACCTTTTTGGATTTTTGTGTCTGTATCTATGACATAAGCTATATGACCTAGATAATTTTTAAGAATCTAAAATGTTTTAGGAAGTAAAAATATGAGTTGGCATTTTAAAAACATTAATATTAGGTAGAAATGGACTTAATGTTTTTTAAATGACTTATTTAGGATTGTGTTGTTCTTTAGAGGATCGCTTCTTAACAGCCCTGTCCAGCCAGAGCTCTACCAGTTCTGGCCATCTCCAGTTGCCTACTCCACCTGAAGTCATGTCTGAGCAGTCAGTGGGAGGGCCCCCTGAGCAAGATACAGCCAGCAGTTCTGAAGGTACAGTTTAAGTTACTTTTACTGTACTTCATTGAATCTACGATTGAAAGATCTATCTTTATGAGTCCCCGAGAAAGAAAAACACTTATTCTTTGACATAAAGCTTTCTTATCCCTTAGAATTTTCTTATTTTGTACTTATTACAAGAGCTTTTTTAGATATTGCTTTTTATTATATTACTTCTCCCTTTAGTTG
>NW_007729132.1:40608-47358 GCF_000696425.1 Galeopterus variegatus
CAGTCAGTGGGAGGGCCCCCTGAGCAAGATACAGCCAGCAGTTCTGAAGGTACAGTTTAAGTCACTTTTACTGTACTTCATTGAATCTACGATTGAAAGATCTATCTTTATGAGTCCCCGAGAAAGAAAAACACTTATTCTTTGACATAATGCTTTCTTATCCCTTAGAATTTTCTTATTTTATACTTATTACAAGAGCTTTTTTAGATATTGCTTTTTATTATATTACTTCTCCCTTTAGTTGCACTGCTTGATATCAAGTATGTCAGTAACAAAATGTCAGTTCAGCTTCATCTACCTTCTGGGGATCTTACTTTCTTAAGTCCCATAAAGCACATGGTTGTTCCTTTGTAAAAAACTAAGAAAACAGCCATTTCTCTAACAACGAATATTTGCTTCATAATAGCAAATTTATGCCTTGTTCTCTCTTTTCTTGCTTTCTGTTAAAGCAGTAATTGCTTAATTATACTACAGACTTTGAAATTAGCTTTAAAATTGCTGTTAGATTCAGGTGTAACAGTCATAGTTAACATAACCAAGTTGAAATGACACCATGAACAGCTGTGATTAAGTTCATGCATGCTCAGGCAGTAATTCCATTATGGCTGCTGCCTGGCTTCTGCGAGGGGAGGAAATCACTGATTGTAGGATGATCTGAATTTCAGAGATGTTAAAATGCTGCATACACTTCACTATTGATTCCTGTTTTATCATAAACGATGAGACATTTTTCCTAGATCAGAAATTTTAAACCATAATTGGTAATTATGGTATGCATATGTCTGTATTCCAAAAAGGAAAAGAAATAAAGTTGACACTCATTTTTCATTCTTCTTGAATATTAATTCGAGGGTACCAAAACGTTCATGGAAAATATAATTAACAGCTAATACGAATCTTTCCATGAATTTTTTTGTATGTAAGCAGAATATTTTTCATCCTAGATGTGTTTGATGGACACTTGCTGGGATCCACAGATAGCCAGGTGAAGGAAAAGTCAACCATGAAAGCCATCTTTGCAAATTTGCTTCCAGGAAATAGCTATAATCCTATTCCTTTTCCTTTGTAAGTATTATAAAAGCCAGTGGCTATTGGATGGTTTTATTTTTCCTTAATTTAAGCAATCTCTCTCTAGACTTACTCTTTACATATTTAAATACTTCACTATGAATGTACTTCAAAACGTTTGTGGAAAAATAGAACTAAAAGAGTATACAAATCTTTCCAGGAACTTTTTGAAGACCCCTCATATGTTCGTTTATCTGTGTATATGTATTTCTCAATCCTGAATTTTATTTTATCATAGTAAAAGAGATGTCTTGATATAATGTAATTTGTAGAACATGTAATCATTATTATATAGTAAAAGAGTGGATAAAGAAAGCATTAGCTAGCGTTGCTTATTGCTTCAAATTACTGGTTCTGAAAATAATTGTTTATATATGTCTTTTTCTTGAGGATATACTGCTACGTCCATATCCATTGATCGTCTCATAATCATTAAAATATATTGCTGGTTATATATGAGGATGATAGTACTGGCTTAGTAATGTACTGGGACATGGCACTATTCTAGCTGTGATGATGAATTACAATGACCCATATAAGTTTTCAGATGATCTTCTTTGTATGGGCTCACTCAGATTGAGAAAGAGTCTAGGATGGCCATGAAAGTGTTTCTTCCCCTGAGTTGACCTATGTGGCAATCAAACGCTGCTCTTGTTACTGTGATACAATTATATCCAAAAGGTAGAAATTTGTTGAAGGACTTTTATATTTTCTTACCTGATATGTCAATATTTAAACTTATATATAGTGCCTACTCTTGTGCCCCAGAATGTAGAACAAAATTCATAAGGAAAAATCACTGCTCTTAGGAGTTCATAATCTTGGGGAAGATACAAGTAGAGAATACTCCCCAGTACAGTATGTAACACATTACATGACAGTAGTACGTAAAAGATTCCTGCTTTCTCTAATTCAGACCCAAATATCTCAGTTTCTGGAATGAACTATAATACCTCCACTTTATGGTCTTTGCTCATGCTCTCATATTCTTTCTTAATCATTGGGTAGTGTTCTTTCTCAGGAAAACTTTACTAGACCTTCCCTGTAACTCACATTCCAACCAGATTAGATTTCTTTTTTATATGCAGCGTTTTCAAAAAGTTCACGGAAAGATTCATATTATCTTTTAATTCTATTTTCACAAACTTTTTGAAGTACTCTCCCATGCTCTCATGATTCTTGTCTGAGTTCAGGCCGTTGTAATGAATTAGCAAAGACTGGTGGCTTGTAAACAATAGAAATTTATTTTCACAGTTCTGGAGTCTGGAAGTCCTAGATCAGGGTGTCAGCATGGTTGGGTTCTGGTGAGAACCCTCTTGTGGGTTGTAGATTGCGATCTTCTCTTTGTATCCTCACATGGTTTAAAGAGAGAACTCTCTAGAGTGCCTTTTACAAGGGCACTAATCCCATTCACAAGGTCTCCATCGTCATGACCTAAATCATCTCCCAAAGGCCCCACCTCCTAGTACCATCATGTTGGGGGTTAGTATTTCAACATATGAATTTTTGTTGAGTAGGTGCAAACATTCATTCTGTAACAATTCCCTTATAGCACTTATCACAAAAAGTGATTATTTTTTTTATAGAATTATTTGTTTCATTACCCCACTGTACTGTAAATTCTACCATGCCTATTTTTTTCACCATTGTATTGTTTAACATCTCACACATATAAGAATGCTGATTAGCAGTTTTTCTCAATAGTGTATTCCTGGCACATTAGGTGATCAGTAAATAGCCCCTAAACAAAAGGAATGACTGTGCCTAACAGTGCCTAGGGGAGTCAGGGTGGAAGTCAAGGGAGCAAAAAATGGAGTCACCATTGAGTTTCCATGTGTTAGTAGTAGAATGGCTGTGTTTTGTTATTTATTGTTGGACTAGTAGTATGTCTTCTCCACAATTTCTAGAAGACTTTTCTCTCAAGCTTATAGTAGAACAAAGTATTTTAGACTTTTGCTGTTCATTATAAAATATTTTTTTGTAGTTAATATGGCCAAAGTCTTTTCAGTATCGAAAGCTTTATTTGGAGTAGACTATTTCAGAACCCTCTGATTTGAAACCTAATTCTGATAATTTTCTAATTGCCTTCAGAATTTTTCTCTTGATACCTTTTTGTTGCCTATTTAAGTTCTCTTAATGGTTTTCATATGTGATTTTCTATTTTTATTCTTATATACTTATATATTTTAAAAATTTGAGCAGTGATCCAGATAAACACTACCTCATGTATGAACATGAACGGGTGCCCATTGCAGTGTGTGAGAAGGAACCCAGCTCCATTATTGCTTTTGCTCTCAGGTATTGTTCATGGGACTTTTTCACCTGTGGTTGTATCTATGTAGCTTATGGATGTCTATTAATCACCTTATTTTTGGGATGTTTCAAATAGAGGAAAGCTAAATGTTTAAATATAAGCAGAAATTCTCAAGACATGATAGCCTGTTCTCTTTGTATCAGAAAACCTCTGTTTACTGAAGTAATGAGTTATTGTATGATTCTTAAGCAAGCTCCTAATAACTAAATTGACTAGGCAACTTATTTACTAATCCTTGAATCCTCTAACCATTCTATTATAAAATTTATCTCTTCCTTCAACTTACTTATTGACATAGCTTTGTTATATCAGGGTATCTTTTTTGTATTCTTCACTCATTTCCTTCCTGCTTGCCACATGTACCCGGTAAAATTTTCCTATCTAGGGTAATGTTATTCTTATGCCCTACCCTGTAGACATTTCTGACTTTTGAATTGCAGTTATCATGTGTCTTAAAGAAGTGTCCCATTTTAAAAATACTTTTATCTAAAAGAACAGAGCTTTTTAATCTTAAGGCAATGGTTGAACTTAAGTAGCATCTGTTTAATTAAAAAAATCTTTTTCTGTTGGAACGCATTAAAAATTTTATTTTTTCTATTTAGATATTGGTTACAAGGAGTCCATTTATTTAATAAATATTTGAGTATCTACAAAATGTGGTGTACTAGGTATTGGATATACAGGAGTAAACAATAGATTTCTATGCTTCTGCTTTTATGGGGTTTAGAGTTTGTTGTTTGGATAATGAGGAATTTTTTCATTTATAGGATTCTATATGATAAATTTTTTACCTTTGCCTTTTGGACTTTCTGAAGATAGTATTTGCTTCTGTATTGATTAGTCATAATACATTAATAGATAAGGAAAGTCAACCAAATCAAAAATATTTTTTGTACTATTAGAAAATAAGTATTCTAGTTGAGGTCATCTTTTATAAAAGTCTTGGAAAAATAATACACATTAATGTGACTCTCATGTTCCATGACATCTAATTTATCTAAAGCAGGGCCCCAGACTGCTAGTCCAAGAGTCGGATTTTTTTTTTGGTTAATAGTACATTTGAATAAAATTTTTTTTCTTTAAAATTTAGTACCTTTAAGTAGAAAAGCACTCTCAAGTTATTTTACTCTCTATTGTACTAAACACTGAGACTTCAAACTTTTAAGATACCTGTTCAACCCCTGAAGTCATTTGATATAAATATTAGTAATAAGGCATTTTTAAAAATCATTTTTGAAGATATTGATACTAGTTATTGAGTTGGTGAGTCATTTTGTATTATTCTTTGTGAAGATGTTGACTTTCTTCATGAAGCTTCTACTTGATCACTTTTGTCAGTTAACTCACATGTATTTGTTTAATTATGAACACATATAATGATTGTGTTTTTATAATACAAAACTTATTCTAAAGCATATGATTTCTTTTTAAAGAAGAACTTAATGTTTAATATTTTTCAACCTATTTCTACCCTAAGTTGTAAAGAATACCGAAACGCCTTAGAGGAACTATCTAAAGCAACTCCGTGGAACAGTGCCGAAGAAGGGCTTCCGGCAAATAGGTGATTCATGATTGAGCTGAATATATTTTAAATTGGTTGTGTCATTATTTTCTATATGATTGTATCAGTTTTATATAGCACATTATCAGTATAAAAATAATGGCATTCATATTTCAGCCAATAATTGAGACAACAAAATTCAAGTATAGCAAAAAACCTTAAACAGTCCCTTAGGATACAGTGTTTTGTTAATTGCCATAACAGTTCAATGTATATTACCGATTTAAACTTTCAACAGTTTTGGAGGGAAAACAAGTTACCGTTTTTATTTAAAAAAAATAGTAACTTGTGAAATTAATAAGCTACTGATTGGCTTTGTAATTTGAAGTATTTGTGAATTTTGTATAATAACTAAAGATCCTAATAGTTTAAATAACAAAACCTAACCCAATTTTTTTTTTAAGCATGTTCAGTATTTTAGACATTTAGACAGAAATTGGCATAGGCTCAATATTATGATTCTTACTGAAATAGGTTTTCCAGCTTTACTACTACACAGTTGACTAGTGTGAGACAAATGCAACTGGTATTTTCTATAATTTGCTTGACTTACAGGTGCTGATATGGCTCTAATGGACTTGAGGAAAAACATTATAAATACTTTTATAATATTCTATGGTTTCATACATTTTTCCATACATTTTTATGGTTAGCATTTTCCATTTTTCCATAGCATTTTACTTTTCGTAAGTCCCATAAAATGTGAAGATTTTTTCTTTCGTGTTCTAACCTGTTTTTATGTACATTATGAACGAGGTTTCTGATATTGTGGTTGGGGTTAGGTGGGAAGTAAATTAGTGTAGGAATCACAGTACTTGCTAATTTCTAACTAAATAGTACAAAACTAATTTTTCCTTTTTTTTTTATTTTTTTTTATTTTAGTACTTTAGACAGCAGACCAACAAGTAGCAGCCCTATGAGATTACCTGAAATCAGTGGAGGACAGGCAAACCGTACAGCAGAAGCAGAAACACAACCAAGTAAGGCTATAAATAGAGAAATGTTTATAATTAATTTTATTTGTAATTGTAGTTTGAAGAAGAATTCACATTAAAAAGAAATGCCATCTGGCAAGGTCTTTGAAATATAATATAGATTTAAATATTTTTGTATATCCTCTTTTATAGATGTTTTGCTTTTCCTCTTTGATTCTTAAGTGTAAGTTCAAGTTATCTAATTTGAAATTCTTAGAAACCATGAAAGAAAGGAGGAGGATCTACCTTCCTGGAGTTTACTTCATGGTCAAAAATGTTCCTTTTTTGTTTGCGTTTGAGGCAGAAAGAAGAGTGGTGCAAACTGCAGCTGTTCTCTTTATGAGGAAAGCAAGGGCTCCCCTTTCAGTCTCATTGGTCAGAACTGAATCTCATGGCCACCCCTAACTGCAGAGGAGATGGAGAAAGTAGGGAGCAGCATTGTCCTGTGTCGTGGTTGGCTTATATAAATCATGATCCATTTTCTGGGGCTCACCACATAGATACTCCTGCTCCTGTGCCCTGCCCAATTCAAATTCTGTTACCAAGTTACCAAATAGGAGTAGATATTAAAGAGGCAATAATAGTGTCTGCTACCCTAAGTAAGCACTTTTATGATTGACATTTTTTAATGGATTTTGTAAATGGTAAATTACAAAAGGATTTGCAGGATTTGAATCATACCTATTAATGATATGATGAATTAAGCTCAAAACTAGGAATAAATGTATAGAGGAAGCTTTAGTAAATACCTGGCCATCCTATGATGTTTATTTTTTGAAAAGATGCTGAAAGTGAAATCTTATATGAGGTCTCTCAAAAAGTTCATGTTTTTT
>NW_007729132.1:47803-51538 GCF_000696425.1 Galeopterus variegatus
TTTTTGTCTTTTTTCCGTGTCCGGCAATGGGTCGCAACCCTCAGTGTTGCCCCCGTACCGGACCGGGGACCGGCAACGGGATCGCAAGCCTCGGTGTTGCTCCCGCGCCTCGCTCAGCCAGTGAGCGGGAGCCGGTCTGTATGTGGGATCCGAACCCTCGGACGGGAGCGCCGCCGCGCTTCCCAAGCGGCAAAAAGTTCATGTTTTTTAATTCCATTTTTCCATGAACTTTTCGAAGTACCCTCCAATTTTCCTGCGTTAAAATGTAGAAACACAAAATTATACAAAGATGTTACCTTTAACTCTTAGTTCTTTTAGCTCGTGAAATTGTTTTGTTAGTTTAACTATATTGTAATACTATAAGAACTAACCCTAATTTAATCTTGTTGCTTAAAATATTATGACTGTCCTTGAAAGATGGTTTTGGAAGGCTTTCTAGGAAATTTCTCACATTTCGATATTCACCCCACTGAGCGTTGCTCTTTGTTTCTGAGAATAAGTATGCTTGACTATTCAAAAACAACAACACATGGAATAGTAATAACCTGTGCAAATGAAAGTATTTGTGTTACGCAGATCTGTTAGCTTCATATAATGGTTACTGCTAACAAAGGAATGAGTTGAAGATTTTTATTTTTTACCTGCAGTGACCTGTAATTAAAATTAATATGTTACCTCTTATTTTTAGCCAAAAAGGCTTCTGGAATGTTGTCCTTCTTCAGAGGGACAGCAGGGAAAAGCCCTGATCTCTCTTCCCAGAAGAGAGAGACTTTACGTGGAGCAGATAGTGCTTACTACCAGGTTGGGCAGACGGGCAAGGAGGGGACGGAGAATCAAGGCATTGAGCCTCAAGGTGTGTTAAAGGAGACCAAATGTGCTTATTCTAGGCTTTTATTTACTTATTTTAGTTGTTTAAGTTTCTTATAGCCTTAAGTAGATAATTCTTATTGCTAAAACTGGGGCATTCCCTCTATTCTCACTCCTTATTGTGGTAGAGTGGAAAAAGCATGGTGCTTGGAGAGTCCAACCGTTTTCACATTTTGTTGCTATCACTTACTGTGTGGTAGAATCAGAAATCCTTAGTTTCCATACCTGTAACAAAGCAAAAGCAATGTCTTTCAAGGCTTATTGAGGACTAAGTGATGTTACACATGTAAAACATCTGTCTCACTGTGTGACTCATAGTATATACTCAAATATTTTTATTTCACTATCCCCTCAGAATCTGTTTTTTTCATCCCCAGTCCCTGTCAGGTTGTGGCTATTTATGTCCACCTTTATTTTGATATTTAAAAAATATGTCTACTTGATTGTATTTGGGTATGGGTTTAGACCAGAAGTTGGCAGACTATGCTGACCTATTTTTGTAATAAAAGTTTTATTGAAACATAGGCATATCCATTTATTGTCTTTTTTTGGGGGAGGGGGTGCGGCTAGATAGTACAGGGATCCAAACCCTTGACCTTGGTGTTGTCAGCACCACACTCTACCAACTGAACAACCATCCAGCCCCATATACATTTATTTACTTATTGACTGGTTGCTTTCACATTACATGGCAAGGTGAGTAGTTGCAACTAAGTGAAATATTTACTACCTTTATAGAAATAGTGTAGTGATCCCTGGGTTAGACTATGAATTAGTAGTTTCAAAGATAGCAACTGCTATAATAAATTTGGTTAATAATTAAGATATCCGTTTAGTATTCTATAAGCTGCTGTTGGGCTGTAGGTATTTATAACGTGGTCCTTGAAAGGCTTCGATGCTTCAAAAAAATGATTTTGACATGTGAAACTTAGGGATAATTTGTTCTTCTAGATATTAAGATGTTTTCCAAATCTATAGCAATTAAAGAGATTGCACCTGGCAGTAGGTTTGCTAGACAAATCAGTCAAATACAAAAAATAGCTCTGAAGTAGACTCTAGTATGTATTATATTATATGTTTATCTTAGTATATGATAAAGAAAGCACAGACTATTGGGGAAGCATTATTCCTCACACATGGAGAAAACTGGTCATAAACTCTGATGAAGAAGCCATGGAAATTACTGGTGTAAGAGCTGAGTTACTAGGTTGCTATCACAGGAATCATTTAAATGTAAGAAAATTGATTCAAACTGAATTCTCTATTTTTTTTAATCTAAAAAATAAAAATTTAGAAGATACATACATTTTAATTGTAATTGTTTACACAGTTTAATTGTATATCTAATGTGTTTGATAGTGACTTGATTAGGATATTTTTACTGTTGATTTTTAAATTTTTGTTGTTATATCAGGGAAAAGAAAAGACAAAATGAACTGATAACCATTTAAAACTTTGCCTTTACTAATGACGTTAAACCTTTTAGATGATGTAGACTGAGGAGATACACAAAAGAAACAACTCACAAATCCTCATGTGGAACTTCGTAAGTATGAAATAATATATTGTCAGCTGGGGACAGGGACTATAATTGAGCAAACTTTATTATCTGAGACTTGTAGCTTCACACTAGGTAAATATCCTGTTTTTTGAAGTGAATATTAAGTCTGTGTCCTGACATGAGTTTTATTTAATCTATAATCTAGTTTATAAAATATATATTATTTAATTTATTTAACTTATAAATTTAATAAAAATTATAATTTAATTTACAAATTTATAAATAATTTTATTTAATTTCTACTATTTAAATATTTACTTATTATGTTATCGAGAGTCACAGAGCCTTGACAAGGCATTTAGATTATGTCTGTGGGTGCCAGAAATTTATTATCCAGAATAATATCATGCACAGTAAACTTTAAGATGTATGTTAAGAATTGCTTAAAAAGTACCATGATAAAAATACAGTAACCAGTGTAAAATTAGAACGAGTCTTATGTTTGATTTTTATTTGAAAATATGTAAGGGTGGTCATATGTTGTTCTCTAATCTCTACTTTAACGCTTTTAAAGTGATCTGTTAAAGATCACTTTAACAGAATTGTGATAAACAGGGATGTAGACTTACCATGAAAAATGCTATCATGGAGAAAGTAAATGGTTGCATTTGGCAGGGGGTGGGGGGAAGGAAAAGATATTTCCTGATACAGAAAAGCCTTTTGTTTTTCACATCCGTTTGTAGAATTTTCAGATGCTAATGCCAAGTTTTATTGTCGGCTATACTATGCGGGAGAGTTTCATAAGATGCGTGAAGTGATTCTGGGTAGCAGTGAGGAAGATTTCATTCGTTCCCTTTCCCACTCCTCACCCTGGCAGGCCCGAGGAGGCAAATCAGGAGCTGCTTTCTATGCAACTGAAGGTAAATGTTCTTAATCTCTTACTGATTAAGTAGTCTCCCTGTTTTTCTCTGAGATAATTTATGAATCACTTGAACTGAGATAGTATGGTACTGTCTATTGGCAAACAAAATTTTCTGGGGTTTTTTTTTTTTTTTTTTTGAGAGGATATAATAAAATATTTAAAAGAATATACATGTATATGTTTGTGATGAGACTCAGGCATGGATCAAGTCCTTACTAAACTCTCTCTAGTTCTGAGTTCTCCAAATGTAAATAACAGAGAACTTCTAGGAAACTTAAAAGGGTACTTCAGAACTGATGAGAGAAAGGTAAAAATAGAAGTATTTTACCTGAAAACAAAAAGGCCAAGTTCTTAACCTGCAAAGGTTAAAGTATACTGTGACCATTTGTACTTCACATCCTATTCTCTATACCTACTGAAAGGAAAAGTATTTGAGAAAATGCAG
>NW_007729132.1:52162-53890 GCF_000696425.1 Galeopterus variegatus
TTTGTACTTCACATCCTATTCTCTATACCTACTGAAAGGAAAAGTATTTGAGAAAATGCAGCAGGAGGGATGTTGTTTGATAAGAACTTTTTATAAGTGACTTACTGGATTGTTAACAAAGAAGTTCATAAAATGTTATTCTAAAAAGTAGATCATCTAGCAATGAATTTAGGTGTGATACTGTTAAAAGTAGAGGGTTCTTGATTATAAAAATCCTCAGGATCCCTTCTAGCTTTTCAATTGAGAATTGTCTTGATCAAAATTTTTATTGTGATATTGGAAAATATCCCTTAAAAACATAAAACAAGCAAATCATTTGGGGTCTTTGGAATGATTTATTATAGATAATTGTACATATTGTGATTGAATTAACACGTGTAATTTCTGCCTTTTAGATGATAGATTCATTTTAAAGCAAATGCCACGTCTGGAAGTTCAGTCTTTCCTTGACTTTGCACCACACTACTTCAATTATATTACAAATGCTGTTCAACAAAAGGTAGAAATCCCAAACCTTGGTCTATAATCAGAGTTTACTGGGCTTTTTTACATCTTGGGGGTTAGTCCTAATGGCAGTTTTCTCCGTAGGAAGATATGAACAGGACATGACTAGATCCCTGTAATACTACTGAGGTGTGATAGAACACAGGGATTTCAAACTGTATATTCTTTCTACCTTTGCCAGTTGAGGAACCAAGTGATTTTGAGCAAGTTGCTTTTAATTAGTATACCATTAAGACCGGATGAAATTAGGTATACATTTAGTAATTTGTAATTTTGCTGAGACGGAAATTTGAAATGTGTGTTGAGAAATGAGGAGATGCCTCCCTTAGCTAGAAAGAAAGGATGTCATTGGCCTGGTTTGCCCACTTGTCATTTAGCAGTGACAACTGCTCCCCACCCCCATAAGATTATGAAGGAGTTACATAGATTTTTTTTTTCTTTAGTTATGGTTTATTGCATGTTATTGAGGGAAATTACATGTTATTATGAAGTTTCTGAATTTGAGCAACTGTGGAGCTTTACCCCTTGGGAGAGTGTTAAGGACCTAATGTTTTTATTGGTTTTGCTCATTTCTGAGACTCTTGAGTTTCTTTCAAGGTCCTCTGGCTGGTCATATTAATAGAAAATGTTTGGATATCATGTGGATAATCCAGATTACAAATAATCCTTTTTGATAAGAGTTTACTTTGATCTTTTCTTGGTTAGAGGCCCACTGCATTGGCCAAAATTCTTGGAGTTTACAGAATTGGTTATAAGAACTCTCAGAACAACACTGAGAAGAAGTTAGATCTCCTTGTTATGGAAAATCTTTTTTACGGAAGAAAGATGGCACAGGTAAGGATGTTGGACTATGTTAAGCATTTAGCTACTGGAACCTTTTGTATTCCTGGTTGTTGAATATAATGAATCAGAGTAACTAATTTTATAGTAAATATTTAACTTTGGTCATTAGTCCAAATCTAACTTTTGACTTTTTGAGCCTTGGAAGAAAGAATAAAGGGGAATTATTGTGGACTGGTCCCCAAATTCAACATACTTAATATGCTAGAATCACAAAATTGGTAGAAGAAGGAGGCAGATCTACTTCCAGCATCCCAGTTTTAAAGATGAAGCTGAGGGCCAGAGAAACTAAGTACTTTTTCAGAGTCACTGAGCTATTCCTAGAGCTCACGTTGGTCTGGATTCTAGAACAGTGCTCCTCAACATGCTGGTCCCTGAACTGTT
>NW_007729132.1:54760-55695 GCF_000696425.1 Galeopterus variegatus
GAAGCTGAGGGCCAGAGAAACTAAGTACTTTTTCAGAGTCACTGAGCTATTCCTAGAGCTCACGTTGGTCTGGATTCTAGAACAGTGCTCCTCAACATGCTGGTCCCTGAACTGTTTCCAGTCTATGATGAGATAAAGAGCTTGTGCTAGAATATAATTCAGTGCATTGTTTTCTTCATTCAGAACATCTTGCTATGAAAAAAACATCACCTGAACTGAACAGTGTGCTTTATGATGAAGTTGATTTACATTCTGGCACTAGATCTGTAACGTCATTGTGAGCCAGGAATGACTGACCAGCACTGGTGTGTGAAATACTCTCCAGGTCATACTGGTCCTAGTACTCAAAGTACTGAACTTTGAGTTCATTGCTTTTCCTGCCACCCAATTATTCCTACAATTATGCTCTTCCTTCTACATTGTCATAAGTAATTGTACAGAGTATTGGTGTCAGAACCTTAAGTTTCCTAAGATTATTTGCATCTCTTTTTTTTACACTGCTTTGTGATCCAATGATATATTTTTGTAGTAACTTGTTAATCTATCTTAAAGTTGATTAAATTGGTAGTGTATTTCTGAAATGTTTCAGTAATTGAGTACCTAGGTATTAATTTCACATGATATAAGTAAATTGCCATGTATTTAATGTATTATACAATGACATCACCATGCACTTAATGATTAAGTTATACAAATTATGATTATATTTTGTTGGGTTTTTTTGTTTTATTTTGTTTTTTATTTTTTGTTGTATTTGTTTTTTAAATTATGATTATATTTTAGAATTAAATTTAAAAGTATATGTAATGGTAATGACTACAAGTTTTTTTTTTTTTTAACTTTTTAATTATGTTAACCATTTGTGTCAACTCGCACGTAAATGACAAAGAATTTTCTTTCTGCTAGGTTTTTGATTTGAAGGGTTCACTCAGGAA
>NW_007729132.1:56693-60182 GCF_000696425.1 Galeopterus variegatus
AGGAGGTCAAGGTGAGCAGAATTTTAATTTTATTTACTCTTCCAGCTGTTCTCAGGTGTTCCTATATCAGTTAAAATTTTTAAAGTGGATACTGGTTTTTTAAAGAATCTAAAAAGAATACTTATTTTTTTATAGGAGGTCAAGGTGAGCAGAATTTTAATTTTATTTACTCTTCCAGCTGTTCTCAGGTGTTCTTATATCAGTTAAAATTTTTAAAGTGGATACTGGTTTTTTAAAGAATCTAAAAAGAATACTTATTTTTTTAAAATCTAAAAAGGAATCTCTGATTTCATCATTTCCAAAATGACCAAATAATAAGAGGAATTGTGAAGGTGGGGAAATATTGGGTTTAAATTTGTGTTAAAATGCCAGAGGTTCTCCAAATAAAAAGTCAAAAAAAGAAAAAAAGTCAGAGATTCTGAGTAAGAGATTGTCTTAAAGTAACAGTGGAAATTTTCTAAGTTCTCTAAGCACTGCTAACTTCATTTGTGCTTTTAGATATCTCTCATCTCTAGGCAAGAGCTGAGAGATGGAAACGCTAGTAAATAAAAAATAGAAATAACAAACAAATAAAAACAGACAATAGAATAAAATAGAAACTCACACTCAGAACGACTCTGTCCTTATGGTATGTGGCATAGCAGATAAGCATACCTCCTCACTTAGAGTCCTCTGGTCTCTATGTCTTTATGACAGTTTATGTGAAAGAACATAGCTGGTTGAAGTCAATTGCCCAATCAGTTATATAACAGCTTTTCCCTCTTTTCTCTTTCATAATCTTAGGTAAAATGCCAACTGTGGTCTCTCCGGAGTTGTACAGGACTAGGTTTTGTGAAGCAATGGACAAGTATTTCCTGATGGTACCAGACCACTGGACAGGCTTGGGTCTGAATTGCTGAAAATAAGCACATATTTTGAAATGGACAATGAAGGAAAGGGACAGGAACAAAGGACCGAAAATAAGCTACATGTTTTATTTCTTCGTCATATTCACCAGTGTATGCAAAGGCCTTTCAGTTCTGCACTTCTTTAGGCTGGCCATAATTGAAGGGTGAAAACTGCAAAGATTTGCACTTTGTTTTTTGATACCTGTGAATTTAGCTGTCTGTAGATTGGGAAGTTGCATGAACATTTTCTCATTTAAGCCAAAATACAGACACATTTCAAAGGGCTAAGGTTAGAAATAAGTAGATAGGGTGAAAAATAGGTTTTCTTATTTGATAGTTTGTTTCAAGAAGAAAACAGTATCTCATAGTTGTGACTCTCCTGGTGTCACATTTGTCACATTCTTTACTTAGAAAGCATTTGTACAGCTGCTGAATTTGTTTTGTGTTTCTTATGTAGTAGTTTAATGCTACCTATTATCAGAATTTCTGAAACCTTTAGAAAAATTCTGATTTATTCCATTAATGGCCAGTTGAACAGGTTGGCACTTTTTTTATTGAGGAATTTGACTTAAACTGGAAATCCTGTCATGTTCTTTATCTACCCAGCTTGCCTTACTTTGGAGTGTTTTTGATGTTTTTAAAATTTTGTCTTCTCTGTGGGTGACAGAACATTAACTTTGTCATTCTTGGAGCTATTTTTTAAGCTTGTTTAAATTTTTTGTGTAATTAATATGTTAAACTGCAATGCTTATATTCTAGGGTTTCCCCCCCATTCAGAGAAACATAATAATCACTAGTAAATGAGTCTGCAATCACTAAAATGCCTAAAAGAAGAATTATTAACAAAGGATTGTTTTATATGTAAAAAATAAGTCAGACCCAATTCAAGAAATTGGGTGAGAAGGAAGCATTTGGCTGTTCGTTTATAGTGGTAAAGTGTGTTTTTCAGTATAACCCGCAGTTTAGGTAGCATTTATAAAATTAAAGTTTCCAATGTGGACATCTCCATTTTCTAACTTTCTACACTGACCAGTTCTGACTACTGAGAAATGTTAAGGGATAATGTTATTCTTAGTAAGGAGTCTCTTGTTTAATAGACAGCATTTTTATTTGTTTTAAAAAGTGATCAGAATTACTAATCTGTATTTTGAGGAAATACTGTAACCCTAGAATATTTCCTCTTGGCTCCTTTCTGTAATGAGGATAATTTTGGAATTTATAAAGTTTTAAGGACTCCATTATTTTCAGACTTCCTATAATAGCAGATTAATTGTCACACAATAAGAATAAGAAATCTGGATACGTTCAGTCACACAGAATATAATTACATGAAACAGGAACATTTTGGAAAGTTTGCTTTAGACAATGAAGGTAGTAGTTTCATATTTGATGCTCATTAAAAACATGGTATGTTTTCAAATGGAAGCAAAAAAATTGACCAAGGACTTAATGACTGATCTGATTATAAGCCTCACCCCATTCCCACTCCATTTTTAAAACATGTGTATGTGCCTTTTGATATAAAACACTGATGATTTCAGTTTTGCTATCAAAGACTAGTTAAAGGAGTTGTATACACATGAAAAATATGTGGAACATTATTAACTTTTTGTGTGTCCCAAAACAACAGATTTTGTGTTTAATTTGAAATTCTGACACTGTTTTGTCTCTCTGTTCATTTTTTCTGTCAAGATACTTTGCATTATTTATCCTGTCCATTTCTTGAGACTCCCCTGTCATGAATACTTGAAGGACAAGGTGTCTCCCCCTAGCTGTATCAGGTTTCTTTGTTTTTAGTTTCAATACCATGTGCCTAGCTGGAATGCCCCATGGGTATAGCTCCTGATAATAACGTGTCATGTTGATTTTATTTTTCTTGCCCATGACTTGAAAAACTTTTTAAAGTACTGCTGCCTCTTAGGTGATTCTATGGTTAAGAAAAATTCCAATATGATACATTCTGAAGCAATAGTTGCTGTCTTGCAAGGGTAATGTGTCCTTTTAAAATTAATGTCTGGATTATCTTAATGAAGGGGAAATATAAAATTTAACTATTTGTTTTTGTGGTAGAGCTATATGCCTCGCCCCTTGCTGCTCTTGTTTAGGCCACTACTATATATGTAAGGTGTTTCAAATATTGTTCTACTCAATATTAAGCATTGAATGACTATTGTTCTATCTTGAATTCCTTTTCAAGGCATAGAGAATATAATGCTGAGAAGTTAGGAATGAGGAAGAAATCTTAGTATTTCCTTCCTTAGAATATAGTATGAATCCTGAGGATAATTGACAGTCACACAAGAAAACTATGTCCACATGTTGTTTTGTATAAAAATCTTATTTATAAATGTGAAACTTTTTGATGCTATCAAAACTTATCCAAAAAATAGAAAGGATTTACTTTTTTCTCCTGAGGATAATTGACAGTCACACAAGAAAACTATGTCCACATGTTGTTTTGTATAAAAATTTATTTATAAATGTGAAACTTTTTGATGCTATCAAAACTTATCCAAAAAATAGAAAGGATTTACTTTTTTTTTATCCTAGCCTAAGAAAATAAGGGGAATAAGCGTTGAGAACCCTTTTGTAGTCTATTGAT
>NW_007729132.1:60216-62780 GCF_000696425.1 Galeopterus variegatus
TCCTGAGGATAATTGACAGTCACACAAGAAAACTATGTCCACATGTTGTTTTGTATAAAAATTTATTTATAAATGTGAAACTTTTTGATGCTATCAAAACTTATCCAAAAAATAGAAAGGATTTACTTTTTTTTTATCCTAGCCTAAGAAAATAAGGGGAATAAGCGTTGAGAACCCTTTTGTAGTCTATTGATTACTTTACATTTATGGATATTCAAAATTTCATACAAAATATCTTAGTTATAATTTTTTTCCTTGGTTCAGCAGTGAGTGGTTTTCTAGCTTTGACTTTTATTGGGTATTGTAAATAGTAGGGTCATATTGGCATCAGCTTTTGTGATGGCTTTGTGATCATCAGCTTCTTGGCGTTTTACCCATTAGCAGCGGGTTTGTATAAAACTGCCAAGGAAAATAATCTACCTGTAGCAATTTTGCTTAGCTTGAATAGTGAAAACTATCATGAATGAGCCTGATAGTGAAACAGATCAGGCCATTCATTATTCCTCAAAGTGTTAACATACTTATTCAGTATTCAAATCATCTAGTGCAATGCCTTTTTTTGTTTGTTTTTGTAACATGGGTACAGTGTATTATAGAAAAAATAAAAATTATAATCATGAGCAGTTTTAGTAATATTTCTGTGTCAGTTTTGTAAAAAAAATGTACATTATGTCTTTCAATAGGTTGAATTTTGAACTAGAGAAATGACATTGTAAATCATAATAGCATCTTTTAATTTAATATGGAAAAAATTAACAGTGTTGAAAGTACTTAATGTATTATATTGTATATATTTCTGTACTTTGGTTCTATCTTTTTTATATGATTGACATGTTATTTAAAAGATAACTGCCTTGACCTTTTGGAGACTTGTACTGTAAATAAAGGAGACTTACAATAAACTGAGAAGCTACTTACTCAGTTTTGAATTTGCTTGAGGAAATTAACAGCAAAAGGAGTTGGAGTTGGGTGTGCAAGCATAGTTCCTGGCATGGCAGTGTTGCCTTCTGTTCATTCTGTTTATTCTCTTCCTCTTCATTTTCTGACTGGAGAATTTAGGTTTTTCACTTAAGCCTGCAATTCTTTTCGGCCAGTAATGGGCATGGCTCTATTGGCCTTCTCATTCTTCCTGTGTTTTTGGTTTCCTTATAGGGTGCTCAAAGAATTTCAGCCCTTTTGTATGTGCCATTGGCTGAATTTGCAGGCTGGTGGGGCTCTCCCATGTACAAGTTTCTCTTGTTTACTCAAAGGCAGATCTCCTTGTGCTACCACAAGTGGGGGTACATCTTGCTGTAACTCACAGCTGTGTGCATGAAGCCATGAGACCCACCTTCTACCTGGATTCATGGGGGCAAAGGTGAGAGTGGCTGGGAGAGGGGGTGGCTCCAGGTATGCCCTAGAGTTGTCTGGGTTGGTGGTCATACTGCATAGGGAGATGAAGAGGTTGCAGACTGGCAAGGGTGGGTGCTTCTGGCTCACTGCCTCTCTGTCTGTTGCAGGGCAGAGGAACTGGATGTGTAGAAAGGAGGCACAGTGAGTTCTTCAGTCCACATTCACCCAGTAGTCTCGTGTCGGAAATTTGATTATGTTATAAAGTTTCTGAGTTAATACTTATGGAAACTAAAGTTTTATTTAAATGATTTTTTTATTGTGATAAAAAATGCATGATGTTAGATTTATCTTAACCATTTTTAAATGTACAATTCAGTAGTGTTAAGTATATTCACATTATTGTGAAACAGATCCCCAGAACTTTTTTAGCTTGTAAGACTAAAATACTCCCTTTTCTCCCACCCCTAAGCTCTAGGTAAACACCATTCTATTTGTTTCTATTAATTTTACTACTTAAGATACCGCGTATAAATGGAATCATAGAGTATATGTCTTTTTGTGACTAGCTTATTTCATTGAGCACGATTCCTCAAGGTTCATTAGAATTTTAGTATGTGACAGGATTTCCTTTCTTTTTTAAGACTGAGTAATATTCATTGTATGTGTATACTACATTTTGTTTATTCATTCTTCCACAGATGTTTGGGCTGTATGATGATTAATTTTATGTGGCAATTTGACTAGGCTATGGGATACCCAGATACCTGATAAAACATTATCAGTGTGTCAGTGAGGGTGTTTCCAGAAGAAACTAGCATTTGAATTGGTGTACAGAGTATATATGTATACTCAGTGTATCTGCCTTCACCAATGTAGATGGGCTGGCATAGAACAAAAAGGCGGAAGAAGGGCAAATTGTCTCTCTCTCTTTTTTCTTGAGCTGGGACATCCATCTTCTGCCCTCCGACATCAGAGCTCCTGGTTCTTGGGCCTTTGGATTCAGACTAGGAGTTATACCATACGGCCCCCTGATTCTCAGTCCTTTTGACTTGGACTGAGATACAGCACTGGCTTTTCTGGTTCTCCAGCTTGTAGACAGCATATTATGGGACTTCTTGACCTCCATAATCATGTTAGCCAATTCTTATAATAAATCTCCTCTTAGATACAATATCTATCCATCCATCCATCCATCCATCCATCCATCCATCCATCCATCCATCCATCCATCC
>NW_007729132.1:63902-64728 GCF_000696425.1 Galeopterus variegatus
TGGTTATGAATATTCATGAGATACAAAGCTGATTGTCACCCCTTGTGCCCAAGATGTGAAGCCAAGATCCATACTGGCAGCAAGCCCATTACCACAAATTGCGATTGTACCCCATGTCCCCCACTCAATTATCCCCAGCCTCCCTCCCCATTCCCCTTTCCCCCACTTCACTTTGTATCCCTAGTGCTCTCTCCCTCTGCAAGTCTAACGCACCACTGTGGTCTTTCTTTCTCTCTTAGCTCCCACTTATGAGTGAGTACATATGTTATTTATCCCTCTGTGCTTTGCTTATTTCACTGAACATAAGTTTCTCCAAGCTTATCCGCGTTGTTGCAAATGGGAGAATTTCATTCTTTTTTATTTCCTAGTAATATTCCATGGTGTATGTATACCACAGTTTCCTTATCCAGTCGTCTATCAATGGACATTTAGGTCAGTTCTATATCTTGGCTATTGTAAACAGAGCTGCAGTAAACATGGAAGGATGCACAAAAGTTTTTATATTTGATGCAGTCCCATTTGTCTATCTTTCCTTTTGTTCCCTGCGATTTTGGTATCATAACCAAGAAATCATTGCCAAATTCAATGTCTTAGCTTTTTTCTTATGTTTTCTTCTAGGAGTTTTATAGTTTTTGGTCTTAGGTTTAAATCTTTAACCCATTTTGAGTTCATTTTTGTATATGATGTGAGAAAAGGGTCCAACTGCATTCTTTTGCGTGTGGATATCCAATTTTCCCAGCACCATTTGTTGAAGGGATTGTACTTTTGCTGTTGAGTGGTCTTGATGTTACATGCATGGGTTTATTTTGGGGCTCTCTATTCTGTT
>NW_007729132.1:65992-76518 GCF_000696425.1 Galeopterus variegatus
TGTTGCCTTGCTCCTGATCTAGAGGAAAAGCTTTTAGTCCTTTACCATTGAGTATATTGTTGGCTGTGGAATTTTCATAAATGGCCTTTATTAGGTTGAGGTAATTTCCTCCTATTCCTATTTTGTTGAGAGTTTTTTTTTTTTTTAAATCATAAAAGTGTATTGAATCTTGCCAAATCCTTTTTTCCTCATCAATTGAGATGATCACATGGTTTTGGTCCTTCATTCTGTTAATGTAGTGTATTACATTGATTTTCATATGTCAAACTATCCTTGCATTTCTGGAATAAATCCTACTTGATTGTGGTGGGATCATCTTTTTTAAATGCTGTTCAATTCTGTTTGCTGGTATTTTGTTGTCAATTTTTTCATCAGTATTCACCAAGGATATTGGTCTGTAGTTTTCTTTTCTTGTAGTGTCTTTGACTTTCGTATTGCCGGTAATGCTACCTTCAAAGAATGATTTTGGAAGTGTTCCTTCCTCTTCAAGTTTTTGGAAGGGTTTTGGAGGATTAGTGTTAATTCTTTAAATGTTTGGTAGAATTCTTCAGTAAAGCCATCTGGTCTTGAGCTTTTCTTTGTTAGGAAGTTTTAAATTACTGATTGAATTTCCTTACTAGTTATTGGTTTGTTCATATTTTCTGTTCTGATTTGGTCTTGGCAGGTTGTGTGTTTCTAGGAATTTATTCATTTCTTCTAGATTATTCAGTATGTTGACATACAATTGTTGATAGTATTCTCTTACTATCCTTTCTCCTTTGTAGCTTAATACTCCTTCTCTGGAGATGCAGAATGAGGTATTGAACCTGTAATAGACTCCCTTTTACAACAGCGTGTCCTTATCTTGCCCTCCTCACCTTGTAGTACCTCTATCTTACCAATAAAGAAAGAAGGGAAACTGATTTAGGAGGAAATCAGATCTATCAGTTTGTGCAAAATGTTATAGTCATGAACTCCTTTGTGATCTCTCATCACCCCAGTTCCTCACCCAGGCACCATTTCTACCTTAATAACTACTCACACAGCCTGGTTTACAGTAGTTGGCTTCTGCTCAGCTTTCTTCTTGATATCATTGCACCCTGACTCAGAATTCCTCTTTGTATTCAAGTTTAAGGAGAGACTATTAACATGAACTTGCATACTTCAAGGATATTGTGAGTCTTCCTTACACTTTTCCTACGTTCTCAAAGCCAGTTTAGACTATATAGCATTAACTGAAGGCTCCACTCTTGTCCAGTATGTTGATGACCACCTACTTTGCAACCAAACCAAACAGGTGTTCTTCTGGACTCTCTTATTCTCCGGAAGGCTCTGACTGACTGTGTTATAAAGCCTCAAGGTCTGAACTCCAAAGTGTACAAGCAATTGTTACCTACTTAGACCATAAAATATCACAGGGTGCTCAAAAACTCATCCTCAGATGCCTTCAATCAACTTTATCCATGCATCTCCCAAAGGCAAAGAAATAATGTGAATTTTTACAGGCAGCTGGCTATTGCTACCAATAAATTCCCAATTTTGGCCACCATTGCCTAATTTTTGTGTGCTCCCTTCTCCGATAAAACTGCAGAACACTTTACATGGCTCTCTTGAGGTACTGGCCTAGTTGAAAGTATAGAAGTTAACATTGTCCATACCCTCAGCCATCAGACTACCTAATTTTGACATCCTTTTTCACCTATATTGCCATGAAAACAATGAGATTGCTGTGGGTATTCTAGGACAACCTCTTTGTCCCATAGCATATTTCTCATGTTAACCCAGATATGTCACAGAGCATATTTCTCATGTCAGTTGGACCCTATCAGGCATGGCCCCATGCCCTCAGCTGCCAACTTAATTGTTAAAGCCAGTACCCTTACACTGCCCCTTCCCAATTCACCTCTGTGTTCCCCATTCTGTGTTAGCTCTCTTGTTAGTACATAAAACTCAGCATTTTTCTACTTGATGACAGACCACCTATGAATAGGCTCTATTAAACAACCATTCCATCATCTTGTATTGCCATGACTCTAAACCTGCCTACTTTATTATCCCTTTCTGAAGATTGAGATCCTGTTTCCTTCCACGTGATTGCCTTACAAGCATAGAGATGGTTTCTAAATCATGAAAAGATGTTCCCTTGAGTAATCCAGACTTACTCATATTCTGTGATGGCTCTTATCAATGAAATTCTCAGGGAAAGATAATAACTGGCTATGCCATAGTTTCCCCACATGAAATATTTGAAACGTGCTCTTTGTCCACCAAAAAATCAGCCCAAGTCACTGAACTCAGCTCTTATTAGAGCTTGTACATTGGCAAAAGGGAAAACTACTAGTATTTACTTGGATTCCAGACATGCCCTCAGTCTGCCATGCTGTTGGAAAAGTTTGGAAGTCTCACCGATTCTTGACCTCTACGAGTGCTCCTATCTCCAGTGAACATATAATTACTACCTTATTGCAGGCTACTTATCTTCCTACTGAAATCCTTATTGTTCAGTTCTAGCATATACCAAGGAAACTGACATATCTCTAGAAATGACAGGCAGACAAAGCTGCTAAATGGGTAGCTGAAAATGGACCCCCACCTATGCCTTCTACACTCAGCTTGCAACCCAACACTTACTCCTGATGTTATTAACTATTGGGCAAATGCCCCACAACCTGAAAAAGACAAATGGCTCCAAAAGGACACCAAGTAGTTAATGGATGAATTTTAATTTGGCCCAAATGGGCTTTCCGTAGCTCTCTGTTCTTTGACTTGCACTTACTTGTTTTTGGCTTGCGCTAATCTCCTATCAAATGGGACATATGTACAAATGTGGAATGATGAAGGAACTAAAAGGCAGCTAGTTCTTCCCTGGCATCTGTGGTATATCTGACCAAATTATTTCTCAATGCTGTAGTTCTCACCAAACTTCTGGAAGTAACCAGCATACCCCAGGGAATCCTCCAAGACCCACACTGCCTTTAGAGGCACTCCAAATGGACTTTATAGATTTACCTCCACCGTTAGGCTATTCTCACTGTTTAGTTATTGCCTGGATGTCTGGTAGATAGACTGAATGCCATTCAACTAGATGTACTGATGCCATGATGGTAAAGAAACTAACAGATTATTCCTTATTTTCGCCTTCCTATATGGATTGACATGGACCAAGAAACTCACTTTTACAGCAGGAATAAGTCATTTGCTTGCAAAGAGTCTGGGGTACTCATTAAAATTTTGCATATCCTATCATTCCCAATCCTCAGGGCAAGTGGAATGTAAAAATCTAGACATAAAATAACTAGGAAAATTCTGTCAAGAATCTGGACTCAAATTGCCAGAAGCATTAACCCTGGCCTTTATAAAGATTTGAATACCCCAAATAAGAGACATGGATGGACCTCTTGTGCAATAGTTTTTGGCTGCCCTATGTCTACTGACATCTCTAAACCCTTTATTCCTGGACTTAGTGAGCATTATGAAGACTTGAGTAAACAATTCAATACTATGACTAGGTATATCCAAGAACTAGCTTACTTGGAACATATCATGTACAGGTGAAAAAGACACAGCCTTCACCAACTGACAAGCCCCGCCATCCCTTTTTGACCAGCAGATTGAATCTACATCAAAGTTTTTAGAAGAAAACATTCATTGTCATCTCACTGGGAGGGGCTTTATGAGTACTGCTAGCCACCTACACTGTCATAAAAAAAAAAAAAAAAAAAAAAAAAAAAAAAGGCCCCCCGGGATTCACATGAGCCAGGCTAATCTAGACCTCAGATCATCACTACCATGACAACTGGAAGGCCATACCTATGGGTGACCTCAAACTGAGGACTTCTTCAGTACCTACCTACAGGCTCCAGAAGCAAATGATACCATGAAGTAGACAGCTGTGCCCATGATCTCAGATCGAAAACTTCATCTCTATTTATCTCTCCTTGAACCCTCTTCCTATATTGATCTGAAAATTTCTTTAACTTAAAAATTTTAACAGAACCCTTCTCCGTTTATTTATGTAAATATCTGCTGAGATTTCTTGTCTCAGCCTATTCTGTTATTCCTCTATTCCTCCACAATGGGTCTTTCACAATGGGACTTTCAAAATGGGTCTTGCTTCAGCTAGCCCTTACTGTTTTTTGGACAATTCTAGCACAACCCTAACACCCACTTGTGCCAGTCTTCCAAACCCTGACCACCTTAACTAATCTATCTTATTGTTGGTTAGGTTAACATCTAGATAAAGCAGAAGAAGCTGAACTAGTTTTTGTTTACACCAATGCAAATACCTGGTGGACACATTCTGGACAATGGATGTATGAAAGGGTGTGGTATCCATAAGCAGGAAGAAAAAGTCACTCTTGTCTCCTATGGTAAATTAATTTGGTCCCAGGAAACCTCCATAGAAGCTCAAGGTCAAGCCTCCACCCATGTAAGACTATTGGAAGGAAATTTTTCTGCACTGAAAATAAATACAGCACTGGACCTTTTCTGAGCAACATATCAAAAATCTATTGCATTCACATTCTGTGGTTCAGTTTCACAAATGGCACTTTAGAATCCTCCACCAACATTGTCACTTGGACTATAAAACTGATTGTTTCAATACAAATGAATGTCAAATTACAGGACAGTATTCCTGGTTTGTAGGAAAAACTAGTGGAAAATGGAATGGCCCAGCTGTTCTACTAGTTGGCTTGTGCAACAACTACAGATGGGTGGGCCAAAATTCTGGCCTGACTTGGTCAGGAAATAAAACATCTCTGTAGTTACTAAGGCCAAACTGGAGGCTTTCTCTAGCAGATATTTCACAATCTATTTTGCTCTTATAGCCTGAAAGAGGCACATTGGAAGTGAAGATGTGTAGGTATCAACATAACTGATGACAAGGGTCATGAAAGACACCAGACCTCAACTTGGTGGGTTACAGGTTCCACTCTGATCTTGTCCATAAACAACACTGGTCTCATTTTTATGTGGGTTCCTTCCTAAGTGGTCAGTGTGTGGACTCAGATATCTCATGCCTTCCCTCACCAGGTATCCCACTTGAATGCTAGCCAAATTACAAACTTGTGCTCCTTCACACATAAAGTAATACCACTGATGAGACATTGTAGACAATCCACTTGTGTATTGCAGCACCAATTTCCATTCAGTAATGAGAATCCTTTTTCCAAGTCTGCAAATTTATGACCTAGAAAGAACAATCCTATATATTCCCAAAGTAAAAGAACAAAGATTCACATCTACTATATAGACCTAGGAATCATGCCAAATGATTGGCATGATTGGCATGACCTAACAATCAGAAGTTAGCAGTTTAGCCTCTGTTGTACTTAAAAATTGTGCCCTAGATATGCTGACTGCCCAACAAGGAGGAGCTTGTGCACTTATTGGCAACAATGCTGCTACTGTATAAATCAGACCGGATCAATACTATCTAATTTACACCACTTAAAAGGAAAGGTCAACATTTCATATCAGATAAATGAGGCACAATCATTTAAATGGACTACCTATTCCCAGGATTGGGAGACTGGTTCAACAGAATATGGAACGATGTGTTTAGATTTTTCTTTTCTCTTTGTTATAGTCTATGTTCTTTCTTCTTGCAGATCTCTTACCTCCCAACTACTCATCTGAGTCTTTTCCCCATAGCGAATAACCCAATTCTTTGTCTATGAAACTTCAAATGAAGTTTCAAATGGGGGAAGTGAAGAGACCAACAAACCACAAGAAAGGCATAAAGATTACTTTAAACTGAAAACACTTGAACACATAATAGTTGTAGAAATAAGTCTTATCTGACTGAAAACAGAACTACCCATGAGATCTATTATAAACTCTCTCTCAGGGTGTTTGCAGACAGTGAGGTGACTGACGTTTACAACTGTGACATTCCAAAAAAATTGTGTAAGTTGAGCCTTATCAGAACCTTTCATGTTTTCCCAATGAAGCCCTTGCTGGTATATAAACCCTTACCTTTGACTGTTCAGGGAACCACTTCTTATAGAATACTCCCTTATGCATGGGTAGTAAACTTTTCTTCTGTTAATCTTTCTGTTAATCTGTCTGTTGTCAATTATTCCACAGACTTCAGACTACTCAAACCTAAGCTGGTAGAGGAAAAGTTTTTCTCACAACATGACCAAGCTAATAGTTAGTCTATTTATTGTAGAAAAACTATTTGAAAAGTATTATATCTGCAGAGGTTGCTAAGTTGGGTATAATATTTGTTAGGCTTTCAGTTACTTGCAGTATATGCCCAAAGTTTCATTTATTTGGGGGATATGAACTGGGCAAGGATGAGGTGACTTTTTGGGTTATCTCAGGTTGCAGATTATTAGCTTTCCCCCCCTCACTGTGACCTACTTATAATGGGGGCAGAACAAGATGCTTTTTTGGTTGTTTTTTGTTTTTTGGTTTGCCACTAATGTTGCAGAAACACAAGATGAGAATTTGCAATAGTTGACATTTATTTAGTGTTCATATGTGATAGGCATAGTTAGATTTTTCCATGTATTAAGTCATTTGGTTGATTTAAGAGGTTGTCATTTAAAAGATTAAGGAATATTTTGGTCAAGTTTCATCAGCCTGGGCTGGGTGGGTAGCTTTATTTTGGACAGGTTTATTACAGTTAAATCCATTGTAGTCCATATAAGTGCATGTTAGGGCATATAAGTAGTTTTCTTGTTCAAAATACTTTGTAATAATATACTTTAATTTTGATCAGCTTTTTGTGTTAACGTTTACTTAATTAAAATCTTCAGAAGTAGGCAAACTTTTTTTTTTTTAAAAGACGACCGGTAAGGGGATCTTAACCCTTGACTTGGTGTTGTCAGCACCACGCTCAGCCAGTGAGCGAACCGGCCATCCCTATATGGGATCCGAACCCAGGGCCTTGGTGTTATCAGCACCGCACTCTCCCGAGTGAGCCACGGGCCGGCCCAGTAGGCAAACTTTTAAAAATGTTAAATAATATACTTTTATTTGTAACAGCAAAACACTAGAAGCAAATACCTAGTAGGAACGAATGATTATGTAAACTAGAGAATATCAGCTAAAAAAGATAGGAACACTGATACTCTAGGCAATATTTACAACTTCTGGAGAATGTGTCCATTATAGGGAAAAGAATTGTGTTAATTATGAAATTAGGAACAATGTTTCCATCCCCCAATTCACAAGAAAACTTATGTTACCTTACATGTATTGTGTAGCCTTTTATAGGCTAAGATGAAAGAGACGAAACATGAGGCAGAGATCCAAGTGAAGTGTCTTGAAACTGATGAGCTGTAGATTCAAGGCTGTAAACATGAGTAACTATAATTTAATTTAATGAGATTTTAATGAGGTTAAGAGGGAGGGTCTTAGCAAGGTGCCATAAAGCTGCCCCTGCTCAATGGTTGGAGAAGGTTATTTGCAGGGAGATAGCTGGGGTCAAGATGGACCAAAATGAGATTGCCATGGTGATCAGTGGCCACTAGAGGGCCCTGAAGTACTTGATCCTAAAATTTACAAATTTTTTTTAATTTTAATTTTTATTGAATCATAATTGATTATACATATTTTGGGGGTTCAATGTTGACATATGTTGATCAAATCAATATTACTAGCATATATATTGTTACAAATCATACTTATTCTTTATGTTCCTTTTCCAATCTCTCCCCACCCCCCTTCTCCCTTCCTCCTCCCCCCCAATTACCCTAGATTTCTTCTCTCCTTCTAAAAGAGTAATGGTAACTCTGTTGATTTGTTGCCTAGATGATCTGTCCAATGCTGACAGGTGTGATCAGGTCCCCCAATATTATCGTACAGCAGATGCTTCTTCTGTCACTCTGGAATGAGCTTTGTGGAGAGAGACGTCCTCTTCTTTTCTTTGTCTCTGCTGGTGACTCTCCTTGTGTCAATGCACTCCAGTGGCTGGCAGACCATCTGCATGGTGGTTGTGGCATCTAGCCACTTTCACGGCAGCCATGATTATTGTGGTGGCTGCAGTGGGCCACCCACAAGGAGGGTGATGTTTTTGGCATGCTCCTTACCTAGTTGATGGTGGTGATGGCAGTGTGCCTGGTTCTGGGAGGGTGTCCAGTCCCCGCCTCCAAGCCTCAGGATCCAGGGCATGCCCCATGGCGCTGGTGGTGTGCCTGGTTGGTCCCCCTTTTTTGGCTTAGTAGCCCAGGGGACTTCCAGTTCTTCTAGGTGTTATAGGTGTTCTTTGGTGAAATGAGGCCTTTACTAGTTAATATCAAACTTTGTTTCAGGTTGTGGGTACTCTCTTTTTTTCTTTCAGTTCTGTGTTGGATTATTTGCTGTTCCCATCACTTAAACTCTGTGGTGGATCTAACTTGTCCTTCACTTACTTCTAACCTGGGGGAACTTCCTTTGGGGACCAGTACTTACTTGAGCTCTGTGGTTGAGCTAAATTGCTGCTTTGCTATTGATTCCCTGGGGAGGGCTTTTTGTGCAGCTCAGGTTTTAATGGTTGACTTTATAGGACTTCCAGGTTTAGTGAAATCCAATGCACCTGGGGTTGTGTAGAAACACTGGTCTGGGCCTGAGTCTTTTCATTAAACTGCATGCCATGCAATTCCGTATTTCAGATCAATCTCCTCTGAGTGGTCTTATGCTGATTGGGGGGCAGGCAGATCAACTGTCCTTGCTGTGTCCCAGTGTTCTCCCAGTGGGCCCATTTTCCCCACTGCCCATGCTGTAAACACTTCCCATGGGACGGGCTATATGCTGGTCCCTTGTGATGACTTACACCTTTTTTTTCAGTTATTGTGGCTCCTCGGTCCTATGTGAGTCCACAGGAAACCTATTAGTGGTCCTGCTGGCCTGGGGTCCACCAAGGCCCTATTCTCCCCTGCCACCTCCATGCAACTTCATCTGAAGGGCACAGCTGTGGCTTTTGTCTGCTCCTGCTCTGTGTGCTGAGCAGCTCCAGCCTGGAAGCGGACGGGGCTCCAAATGGTCGGAGAGGTTTTTCTTTCTCTCATCATGGCTTCTCTGGCCTTTGTGCACTCTGTAGGTCTCTCCTCCTCTTCCCCTGAGGTCTAGCGGCCCCAGCTTGGCTGTCATTGCTTTTTAATAGTTGTAAATTAGTTGATTTGTGGGAGAGAGTGACGCTGGGGACCATCTATTCCACCATCTTGCCTGGACAGTCTGCTTTAAAATTTATAAATGTGATGTTAGGAGCAGAGGAAGACTTAGCCCACCGGGACCAGGGGAGCCCAGTCCCCAAAATCTTTACCTGAGCCTTAAATGTCTTCTAAATTGTTTTTTGATAAAATTTTGATACACCTCAGAATTTGTAGTTTTCATGTGGTGGTTTAAGTTAGAAATAGACTAATATATTCATTCAGAAATGTCATTTTTTTTTTCAAATGAAAGTAGCACTAAAAGTTTTTTATTTGAAAGTACCACATACCTCATATATTTGCTGTTTTTGTACCACTGAAATAGTAGATTCAAGGCTGTAAAAAGGAGGGACTATAATTTAATTTAATGAGATTTTAATGAGATTAAGTGGGAGGACCTTTTTTGCTCTTATTTTTACTATCCTATTAAAATACTTTTCCCTTTCTCCAATTCAAAGAACCAACTGTTCTAAATTTAGAAGAAGATAGACAAATGAAAAGAGGGTATATATATACTGCCATTTCTGATGGCTCTTTACCTTAGGTTGGTTTTCTCACGTATATGATCAGGCCTACAAGCTGCTGTCTGGCACGTTTTGTCAGTCTGCCGTGGGAGTGGGAATTTTGTACACTACTTCTCATCGATGTGGTGTGTGCTACTCACAATACTATATCAGCAATGATTTTCTGCCCTATACTAGCAGTAAAGACTACATAGTGAATAGAATGTTCTCCTGGAATAACTTAACTCACGGCTCTTTTGCTTCATGTTACTTTGATTCATAATTCTTTTTTTGATTTTGCAACATTTTCCCTAATAGCTCTATGTGTGTATAGAGGGGGATGCAAATTCACTGGGAAAAATTATGAATATAGCTGGATGATTCTAAAATACTTTTTCTTTTGTTTTTGTTTTGCTTCTAACCAAGTTTAATTAACCAAAGAAAACATAAATTGTATATAATGAAATCTATTTTTGATCAAGAATGTATTAATATCTGTAGCAATATGAGTAAGCTAATGATTTTGAAAATTTCATGCTTAAATTATCTTATGGATGAGATTTACAAGTTTAATTTTGATAATTATATTTGCTACAGCATTCACTGATTTTAAAAATTGCACACTAAGAATTGACAGTTCCAACTATTGTTCCAGAATATATGTACATATGTATGAATGAAGAACTTTCTTGTTTTTAGGGCAGCAACAAATATTTTTAGGTGAAATTTCATGCCTCCTCAGATTACCTAGTATTATAGTACAGGTAGTCTATTCACATATAATATTTTGAATCCATTGTGTGCACTAGGTGAATTTATTTTTCAATTCATTTGTACTGCTACTAATCTTATCTTGAAGGAGGAAGAGTCCCTTCTCTTCAAGGTTAACACCTCTGTTCTCTCT
>NW_007729132.1:76722-78053 GCF_000696425.1 Galeopterus variegatus
TAATCTTATCTTGAAGGAGGAAGAGTCCCTTCTCTTCAAGGTTAACACCTCTGTTCTCTCTACTCTTGGTCCGTTACTCTTTTGTCTTCTGCTGGCTCCTTTTCCAAAAACACAGCACTTACTTTTCCTATGCCTTTTCCTTCTCCTGTTTTACTTGCTCTTTCAATTACAGAACTTTGAGAAGGTGCATGCCATATTCACTGCCACCTCATACTAACTCATCTCATTCATTGCAGTCTGTCTTCTGCCCACACTGGTTGCTCCTTTGAATGTCGTCTTTAGTTTAGCACCCATGAAATCTCATGGCCTAAATGCATGTCAATTACTGTTTAGAATTGAAAAGACATTTACTTTTAAAAGCCAGTAAATAGAGGCGATACCTTCACTCATTCAATCAACAAATATGTATTGAACATGTATTCCTGGCTAGGGACTGGTACTGCAGAGATGAAAGATGCCGCTGCTAGCCTCAAGGTACTTATAGTTTAGTAATGGTGATGGATATAAAATAATCAGGATGTCAGGTAAAGACAGATAAAGGTCTGTTTTGTTGATGGAGATAAACATTACTGTCAGAGAATGTTTGTTTAATTAGCAACATGATATTTGTTGATTTGAAGAATGATATCTTTAAGTGAATTTAGAGAAATTTCTTTTTACTTTTTTAATTTTAGGGAATCATGTTAGTCATATGAATCTTTGATGTTTTTAAAGATGTAAACTTAATGCAGTTTCCTTTGTAGTCATGTATCCCTCCTGTGAACTTCACAAAGAAGAAAGTTTAACTCAATCACGTGTTTTCAAGTGTCTCTCATGGAACGTGCTGTATGGCTCAGAGAGGGAGGTTTCATAAGCTTTGGTAGAAGGATAATGCAAAACCCTTATGAAGACACCTAAATGTCATCACATCTAAGGCAGGGGCCTTTTGTGAGCTCATTTTTGTATGCTCCATAACATTTCTTTGCACAGTTGAACTAGAGACAAGGCCATGAAACTCTAGGGACTTGCCATGGCTGTTTTCCCTTTAGAATAAACTGGCTGCAAGCAGTTTCTTCTGTATGAGCCCCTATGTTTTTTAATCATGTGAATTGATAATCATGACCATTACTGATTGATCCAGCCCTTCCTTATGCATAGGCTAGATGTACCAGAACTCAGCAACCTGTGTGGTGATCTGGTTTGAGAACTGTGTCCAGTAGAAAAGTTCCATACTGGACGGTGCCTATAGATCCGCTCATATTCTCTTATTCTGTCATTTAGACTTCCAGAAAAGGCAGTAGAAGCAGGCACTGTGTGTATAAGCTGAGCGAGAAACTGAGAGGGAAGCTGAG
>NW_007729132.1:78112-79090 GCF_000696425.1 Galeopterus variegatus
GCATAGGCTAGATGTACCAGAACTCAGCAACCTGTGTGGTGATCTGGTTTGAGAACTGTGTTCAGTAGAAAAGTTCCATACTGGACGGTGCCTATAGATCCGCTCATATTCTCTTATTCTGTCATTTAGACTTCCAGAGAAGGCAGTAGAAGCAGGCACTGTGTGTATAAGCTGAGCGAGAAACTGAGAGGGAAGCTGAGTCACGAGTACAGTGGGTTCAATAAAGTAGGAAGTAGGAGAGCTGGCTTCTGAGGGGATGACTAGATGCCCATGTCTGGGGATCTAGTCACTTCTCCTGGGTCACCTGAGTTTATCATTCTCTCACGAGCAGGGAGAGTTTTCTCGCTCCCCATAAAGCCTGAATAGGTTCCAGGCCTGAAAAATGCCCATCAGGTATCCTAGGCATGGCCTGCTCCTTAGAACCTGTAAGACCCTAATACAATATTTAGGCACTAATAATCCTAAAAAGAATTAGTGAATGCTTTACTGCTATATCACATATTGTAGCAGTAACTAATTTACCATATCATTAACATTTAGCTTTGTGTTTCTGTGTTTTTCAGTCAGTAATGATTGCATTTTTGCCAAAATAATATAATGTTAAACAGTATTGGTTGAAATCCTAAGATTTTTTTTTTTTTTTAATGTAAACAGCATTTTGAAAAGTATCACAAGGAAACTAATCAGGTAAGCTTGGGAAGGGATTTTATTATTCATATTATTTTATTATTCATATTTTATTTTATTTTATTTAAAATACCTGCTGTTCTATTTTAATGGATTATGTACATAAAATCTGGGCTGATAAATATGTGGTTTCCATAAGATAGACTTTGTTTGCATGAAAATTAAACATTTTTGTAAAGCTTGTCCTTTATTGAGTTAAAATTTCGTGTTACCACATAAATCGATAAGCGGAAGTTCATTTACAATATGTAAATTGACTTTTTAGCATACCCACAAGGTTTAGCTATTATT